>NC_141007.1:35295455-35513148 GCF_052327205.1 Somniosus microcephalus | reverse complement strand
GAGGGAGGGGGGCGCGCGGGAGAGGGGGGAGGGAGGGGGGGCGCGCGGGAGAGGGGGAGGGAGGGGGGCGCGCGGGAGAGGGGGGAGGGAGGGGGCGCGCGGAGAGGGGGAGGGAGGGGGGCGCGCGGGAGAGGGGGGAGGGAGGGGGGCGCGCGGAGAGGGGGAGGGAGGGGGGCGCGCGGGAGAGGGGGGAGGGAGGGGGGCGCGCGGGAGAGGGGGGGAGGGAGGGGGGCGCGCGGGAGAGGGGGGAGGGAGGGGGGGCGCGCGGGAGAGGGGGGAGGGAGGGGGGCGCGCGGGAGAGGGGGGAGGGAGGGGGCGCGCGGGAGAGGGGGGGAGGGGAGGGGGGAGCGCGCGGGAGAGGGGGAGGGAGGGGGGCGCGCGGGAGAGGGGGGAGGGAGGGGGGCGCGCGGGAGAGGGGGGAGGGAGGGGGGCGCGCGGGAGAGGGGGGAGGGAGGGGGGCGCGCGGGAGAGGGGGGAGGGAGGGGGGCGCGCGGGAGAGGGGGGAGGGAGGGGGGCGCGCGGGAGAGGGGGGGAGGGGCGCGCGGGAGAGGGGGAGGAGGGCGCGCGGGAGAGGGGGGAGGGAGGGGGGCGCGCGGGAGAGGGGGGAGGGAGGGGGGCGCGCGGGAGAGGGGGGAGGGAGGAGGGAGGGGGCGCGCGGGAGAGGGGGAGGGAGGGGGGCGCGCGGGAGAGGGGGAGGCGCGCGGGAGAGGGGGGAGGGAGGGGGCGCGCGGGAGAGGGGGAGGGGGGGGGCGCGCGGGAGAGGGGGGAGGGAGGGGGAGGCGCGCGGGAGAGGGGGGAGGGAGGGGGGGCGCGCGGGAGAGGGGGGAGGGAGGGGGGCGCGCGGGAGAGGGGGGAGGGAGGGGGGCGCGCGGGGAGAGGGGGGAGGGAGGGGGGGCGCGCGGGAGAGGGGGGAGGGAGGGGGCGCGCGGGAGAGGGGGGAGGGAGGGGGCGCGCGGGAGAGGGGGGAGGGAGGGGGGCGCGCGGGAGAGGGGGAGGGAGGGGGCGCGCGGGAGAGGGGGAGGGAGGGGGCGCGCGGGAGAGGGGGGAGGGAGGGGGGCGCGCGGGAGAGGGGGGAGGGAGGGGGGCGCGCGGGAGAGGGGGGAGGGAGGGGGGCGCGCGGGAGAGGGGGGAGGGAGGGGGCGCGCGGAGAGGGGGAGGGAGGGGGGCGCGCGGGAGAGGGGGGAGGGAGGGGGGCGCGCGGGAGAGGGGGGAGGGAGGGGGTGCGCGCGGGAGAGGGGGGAGGGAGGGGGCGCGCGGGAGAGGGGGGAGGGAGGGGGGCGCGCGGGAGAGGGGGGAGGGAGGGGGCGCGCGGGAGAGGGGGGAGGGAGGGGGGCGCGCGGGAGAGGGGGGGAGGGAGGGGGGCGCGCGGGAGAGGGGGGAGGGAGGGGGGCGCGCGGGAGAGGGGGGAGGGAGGGGGGCGCGCGGGAGAGGGGGGAGGGAGGGGGGCGCGCGGGAGAGGGGGGAGGGAGGGGGGCGCGCGGGAGAGGGGGGAGGGAGGGGGGCGCGCGGGAGAGGGGGGAGGGAGGGGGGCGCGCGGGAGAGGGGGAGGGAGGGGGGCGCGCGGGAGAGGGGGGAGGGAGGGGGGCGCGCGGGAGAGGGGGGAGGGAGGGGGGCGCGCGGGAGAGGGGGGAGGGAGGGGGTGCGCGCGGGAGAGGGGGGAGGGAGGGGGGCGCGCGGGAGAGGGGGGAGGGAGGGGGGCGCGCGGAGAGGGGGGAGGGAGGGGGCGCGCGGAGAGGGGGGAGGGAGGGGGCGCGCGGGAGAGGGGGAGGGAGGGGGGCGCGCGGGAGAGGGGGAGGGAGGGGGGCGCGCGGGAGAGGGGGGAGGGAGGGGGGCGCGCGGGAGAGGGGGGAGGGAGGGGGGCGCGCGGGAGAGGGGGGAGGGAGGGGGCGCGCGGGAGAGGGGGGAGGGAGGGGGGCGCGCGGGAGAGGGGGAGGGAGGGGGGCGCGCGGGAGAGGGGGAGGGAGGGGGGCGCGCGGGAGAGGGGGAGGGAGGGGGCGCGCGGGAGAGGGGGAGGGAGGGGGGCGCGCGGGAGAGGGGGGAGGGAGGGGGGCGCGCGGGAGAGGGGGGAGGGAGGGGGGCGCGCGGAGAGGGGGGAGGGAGGGGGGCGCGCGGGAGAGGGGGGAGGGAGGGGGGCGCGCGGGAGAGGGGGGAGGGAGGGGGGCGCGCGGGAGAGGGGGGAGGGAGGGGGGCGCGCGGGAGAGGGGGGAGGGAGGGGGGCGCGCGGGAGAGGGGGGAGGGAGGGGGGCGCGCGGGAGAGGGGGGAGGGAGGGGGGCGCGCGGGAGAGGGGGGGAGGGGGGCGCGCGGGAGAGGGGGGAGCGCGCGGGAGAGGGGGGGGGAGGGGGGGCGCGCGGGAGAGGGGGGAGGGAGGGGGGCGCGCGGGAGAGGGGGGAGGGAGGGGGGCGCGCGGGAGAGGGGTGGCGCGCGGGAGAGGGGGGAGGGAGCGCGGGAGAGGGGAGAGGGGGGGAGGGGCGCGCGGGAGAGGGGGGAGGGAGGGGGGCGCGCGGGAGAGGGGGGAGGGAGGGGGGCGCGCGGGAGAGGGGGGAGGGAGCGGGGCGCGCGGGAGAGGGGGGAGGGAGGGGGTGCGCGCGGAGAGGGGGAGGGAGGGGGGCGCGCGGGAGAGGGGGAGGGAGGGGGCGCGCGGGAGAGGGGGGAGGGAGGGGGGCGCGCGGGAGAGGGGGGAGGGAGGGGGGCGCGCGGGAGAGGGGGGAGGGAGGGGGGCGCGCGGGAGAGGGGGGAGGGAGGGGGGCGCGCGGGAGAGGGGGGAGGAGGGGGGCGCGCGGGAGAGGGGGGAGGGAGGGGGGCGCGCGGGAGAGGGGGGAGGGAGGGGGGCGCGCGGGAGAGGGGGGAGGGAGGGGGGCGCGCGGGAGAGGGGGAGGGAGGGGGGCGCGCGGGAGAGGGGGGAGGGAGGGGGGCGCGCGGGAGAGGGGGGAGGGAGGGGGGCGCGCGGGAGAGGGGGGAGGGAGGGGGGGCGCGCGGGAGAGGGGGGAGGGAGGGGGGCGCGCGGGAGAGGGGGGAGGGAGGGGGGCGCGCGGGAGAGGGGGGAGGGAGGGGTGCGCGCGGGAGAGGGGGAGGGAGGGGTGCGCGCGGGAGAGGGGGGAGGGAGGGGTGCGCGCGGGAGAGGGGGGAGGGAGGGGTGCGCGCGGGAGAGGGGGGAGGGAGGGGGGCGCGCGGGAGAGGGGGGAGGGAGGGGGGCGCGCGGTAGAGGGGGAGGGAGGGGGGCGCGCGGGAGACGGGGGAGGAGGGGGGCGCGCGGGAGACGGGGGAGGGAGGGGGGCGCGCGGGAGAGGGGGGAGGAGGGGGCGCGCGGGAGAGGGGGGAGGGAGGGGGCGCGCGGGAGAGGGGGAGGGAGGGGGCGCGCGGGAGAGGGGGGAGGGAGGGGGGCGCGCGGAGAGGGGGAGGGAGGGGGCGCGCGGGAGAGGGGGGAGGGCGCGCGGGAGAGGGGGGAGGGAGGGGGGCGCGCGGGAGAGGGGGGAGGGAGGGGGGCGCGCGGGAGAGGGGGGAGGGAGGGGGGCGCGCGGGAGAGGGGGGAGGGAGGGGGGGCGCGCGGGAGAGGGGGGAGGGAGGGGGGCGCGCGGGAGAGGGGGGAGGGAGGGGGGCGCGCGGGAGAGGGGGGAGGGAGGGGGGCGCGCGGGAGAGGGGGGAGGGAGGGGGGCGCGCGGGAGAGGGGGGAGGGAGGGGGGCGCGCGGGAGAGGGGGGAGGGAGGGGGGCGCGCGGGAGAGGGGGAGGGAGGGGGGCGCGCGGGAGAGGGGGGAGGGAGGGGGGCGCGCGGGAGAGGGGGGAGGGAGGGGGGCGCGCGGGAGAGGGGGGAGGGAGGGGGGCGCGCGGGAGAGGGGGGAGGGGGCGCGCGGGAGAGGGGGGGAGGCGCGGGAGGGGGGGGGAGGGGGGCGCGCGGGAGAGGGGGGAGGGAGGGGGGCGCGCGGGAGAGGGGGAGGGAGGGGGGCGCGCGGGAGAGGGGGGAGGCGCGGGAGAGGGGGGAGGCGCGCGGGAGGGGGGCGCGCGGGAGGGGGGGAGGGAGGGGGGCGCGCGGGAGAGGGGGGAGGGCGCGCGGGAGAGGGGGGAGGGGGGAGGGCGCGCGGGAGAGGGGGGAGGGAGGGGGCGCGCGGAGAGGGGGAGGGAGGGGGCGCGCGGGAGAGGGGGGAGGGAGGGGGGCGCGCGGGAGAGGGGGGAGGGAGGGGGGCGCGCGGGAGAGGGGGGAGGGAGGGGGGCGCGCGGGAGAGGGGGAGGGAGGGGGGCGCGCGGGAGGGGGGAGGAGGGGGGCGCGCGGGAGGGGGGAGGGAGGGGGGCGCGCGGGAGAGGGGGGAGGGAGGGGGGCGCGCGGGAGAGGGGGGAGGAGGGGGGCGCGCGGGAGAGGGGGGAGGGAGGGGGGCGCGCGGGAGAGGGGGGAGGGAGGGGTGCGCGCGGGAGAGGGGGGAGGCGCGCGGGAGAGGGGGGAGGCGCGCGGGAGAGGGGGGAGGGAGGGGGGGCGCGCGGGAGAGGGGGAGGGAGGGGGGCGCGCGGGAGAGGGGGGAGGGAGGGGGGCGCGCGGGAGAGGGGGGAGGGAGGGGGGCGCGCGGGAGAGGGGGGAGGGAGGGGGGCGCGCGGGAGAAGGGGGAGGGAGGGGGGCGCGCGGGAGAAGGGGGAGGGAGGGGGGCGCGCGGGGGGGGCGCGCGGGGGAGGGAGGGGGCGCGCGGGGGAGGGGGGAGGGAGGGGGCGCGCGGGGGAGGGGGGAGGGAGGGAGGAGGGAGGGGGCGCGCGGGGGAGGGGGAGGGCGCGCGGGGGAGGGGGGCGCGCGGGGGAGGGGGGAGGGAGGGGGCGCGGGGGAGGGGGGAGGGAGGGGGGCGCGGGGGAGGGAGGGGGGCGCGCGGGGGAGGAGGGAGGGAGGGGGGCGCGCGGGGAGGAGGGGGGCGCGCGGGGAGGGGGGAGGGAGGGGGGCGCGCGGGGGAGGAGGGGGGCGCGCGGGAGAGGGGGGAGGGAGGGGGGCGCGCGGGGGAGGGAGGGGGATGCGCGGGGGAGGGTGCGCGCGGGGGAGGGGGGAGGTGCGCGGGAGAGGGGGGGAGCAGGGGCACGAGGGAGGGGAGGGGCACGAGGGAGGGGGGGGGAGGGAGGGAGGGGAGGGGAGGGGGGGGCACGAGGGAGGGAGGGGAGGGGAGGGGAGGGGGGGGCACGAGGGAGGGAGGGGAGGGGAGGGGAGGGAGGGGAGGGGCTGGGAAGGCCGGGAGCGGATCTTTCACTTGCAGCTGGATTGATTGGGCGGCAGAGGCGGGAGGAAGATGACAGGAGGCGCTGACCATGTGTGAGCCAGACTGGAGCTGAGGCCCGGGGCGAGGAGAGCCGCGCGGCCCGCCGAAAATCGCCTCTCCTCTCCTACCCATGAATTTCTGTATGAGGATCTCGCTGGCTATGCTGTCGCCGCTGGCGGCTCTCAGGCCCAGCAGCAGGCTCCGGGCCTCCTCGCTCTCGCTGAAGGCTTGCAGCGAGTTGGTTTTGGCGATCACGTCGGGCTCGCCGCCCGCCCTTTCGTCCTGTTCCATCTCGGCCGCTTCGGGGCGGCTGTCGCTGAAAGCCATGTCGGGGCGGAGGCTGAAGCTGAAGCTCGGGCTGATAGCGGCCGCTGCGCTCCGACACCCTGCGCTGCGCTGGCAACGGCTGGCGTCACCGTGAACTCTCACCTCGCCGGCCCCTACTGCGCTCAGAGAGGGACAGAAAGCGCGGGGCCTCGCAGCGCGTTTCCAAACAGCGCCACCCTGCCGGCAACAGCAAGCACCAGGTCAACAAATACAGGAGGGAAAATACTGCTCCAACTCAAAGCTGACTACACTGCTGTGGGGAATGAGGGGTGTAATGTATATACCTTTAAGGGGGGAACTATCTTTTACAGCACATGTATACTGCAGTACCGGCAGTGACCACACCTGTAGATAGCACTGAGTAGTAATCTGTACAGATCAGTTCCACTGTGAGCCACTTTGAGTAAACACCTGTTGTACCGTTCTCCTGCAGTCTGTGTCTTATTATACACGGACACAACATTGGCGACAAGGCAAGTTCGAACCTACCTGCAACTCTGCATCACCTCCCAGGGAATCGTTCCTGGAGATCAGTGGATTGGAGGTCAAGGCCAGAGACTCGGGCGTCGACCACAGGCAACCGCCCAGTCAGCCAGCAGAAACTCGAGAATTGCGGGGGAGGCTGTCGAGAGCCAGGCTTGGCTTTCCAGTCGAGGTGGTCCAGCGAACGGGCTGGCAACAGGTAGTGCGCAGACCCTTCCCGGACAGCGGCGGGTTAGAGCCCGACTGAGCGGCACAGCAAAGGGCGGAGCAGCGTCGACGGGGGAGAGAGAGAGAGAGAGAGAGAGAGGGCAGAGCGCACAGGGCGCAGCCGGTGTTCAGGGGCCGAGCAGCGTCGAAGAGAGGGAGAGAGAGACGCGCAGAAACCCGCGAGGCGCCGCCATTGCCACGAGGACCGCCGAGAGCGGTGTTGGCAGCAGCGCAGGAGAAGCGCGCGAAACCTACAGGGCGCCGCCATTGCCACGAGAACCGCCGGGAGCGGCGTTGGCAGCAGCGGGGGAGGAAGGGAAGCGCGGGAGACGCCATTTTAAACCACACCCAAAATGCCGAAGAGTGGCAGTATCACCACATTTGACAATGAAGTCGAAGACTGGACTACATAAGTCGAACGAATAGAGGTGTACTGCAAGGCAAATGAGGTGTCAGATGACAAGAAAGCGTCGGTATTGTTAAATTTAATGGGTGCAAAGACGTATGGTTTATTACGAAATCCAGTAACCCCAACGAAGCCAATGGAAAAGAGTTTTGAAGACATAGTAACGATACTACAGGAACATTTAAACCCCACACCGCTGCTGATAGCAGAAAGATTCAAGTTTCACAAACGGAACCAGCATAAGGATGAAAGCAATGCTGATTATTTAACAGAACTGCGCAAACTATCGAAACACTGCCAGTTTGGAGCGGGACTGGCAGATACCTTAAGGGACAAGTTTGTGTGTGGGCTTCAAAGTGAAGGAACCCAGAAACGGCTTTTATCTGAAAAGGACCTTACGCTGGAAAAGGCTTTCAGCATTGCGGTATCATATGAAGCAGCAGCACGGGGCGCTGCAGAGATACAACAGAGACCGCAAGAATATGGCACAAACGAAATGTCACATAGAACAGAAAAGTGCTATCGCTGCGGCAGAACAACACACGACCAGAAGGATTGCTGGTTCAAAGACAAAGTGTGCAGACAGTGTGGAAAAGTAGGACACATAGCACGAGTCTGCAGGTCGGGAAAAAAAACCAGCAATAAGAAACCTACCAAAGAAAAGTACAAGAAGGTACATAAGATGACGGAGAATAGTTCAGACGAACAAAAGAGTGATAACGACTCCGAAAGCAGGGAACTGAGTTGTCTGAAACTACATAATGTGATCACAACGGAGGATCACCAAACCATTTGGGTCACTCTCAAGATAGCAGGAGTCCAGGTAAAGATGGAATTGGACACAGGATCAGCCCTAACAGTCATAAACCGACGGGACTACGAGCGGCTATTCTCACACATACCCTTGAGAGACACAAAAATTATTTTGAAGACGTACACGGGGCAAAAAGTCTACCCCAGAAACAGTAGCATCGGAAGCTGATGAACCAACCGACGACAGGGGGCCAGAATCGCCTCCGCACCAAGAGCAAGACACTCGGGAAAGGCGCTATCCAGAAAGGATCAGGAAGCCTCCCCAAAGACTGAATATATAAATAGACTATTTTCAGCTAATGTTGCATGTTAAAAGTGTTAATTGTAATTAGTTTGATATTTAATTGTTAAATGAGTGTTATGGTACTGTTAATCTAAAAGGGGAGGAATTGTAATGTATATACCTTTTAAGGGGGGAACTATCTTTTACAGCTCATGTATACTGCAGTACCAGCAGTGACCACACCTGTATATAGCACTGAGTAGTAATCTGTACAGATCAGTTCCAGTGTGAGCCACGTTGAGTAAACACCTGTTGTACCGTTCTCCTGCAGTCTGTGTCTTATTATACACAGACACAACAAGGGGGAAAATGGATTTTCAAACAACCTGTTTGAATGGTCGAAAGCAATGAGCACTCGTTAGAGGAAGTGAGGGCGAACATTTTGTAATATTCATTGGAATGTAGGTGTCGCTGGCAAGGCTGGCATTTATTATCCATCCCTGATTTTTATGATAGAACTAACTGGCATTCTGGACCACATCAGAATTGTCCTGGAGTCTCCAGGAAATAAAGATTAATCTCCAGGACACTGCTGTGAGCAACCCACAATAAAAATCCTAGGTACATCAAAAAGTGTGATTTCCCCCACCCCACCATTTTATTTTCAAATAGTGGAGACGGGATAAACAGGATGTTTTGACGGACAGTGAGGCATCATTCAATCGGGTAATTAAGGGCCTGTTTGCTTTCCAATTGGCACGGGAAGGCTGGATGCGTCGGGGATCAATGGTGGGGAGAAGGTGGTTGTGTGATGAATCCTCCAGGAATATGTCTAACCAGAGTTGGCAACCCTATTCAGAGGGCAGTTAAATGTCAACCACGTTGGTGTGAGACTGGAGACACATATAGACCAGACCGGGTACGGACGGCATGTTTCCTTCCCAAAAGGACATAAGTGAACCAGTTGAGTTTTTACGACAATCCCGAGAGCCTCATGGTCACTTTTACTGATACCAGCTTTTTTATTTCTTTTTAAACTGATTTCAAATTCTCAAACTGCTATGGTGGGATTTAAACACATTCTCTGAATTATTAGTCTAGGCCTTTGGTTTACTAGTCCAGTTGCATAACCACAACACTACCCTCCCCACCGAATGATGTGCCAGGGCTCGGTGTTGGAACCACGACTGCTTCTCATTTACATAAATGACCTGGACTCAGAAATTCAATAGTAATCAAATTTGCCGCTACCAAACTAGGAGGGGCAGTGGAATCAGAGGAGGCAACACAGAAATTACATTTGGACAAAATTAGTACAATGGGCAGAGAAATAGCAGACAAAATCTAATGCTCACAAGCAATGTTCCCTCTAATTTTTTTTTGGCTCGCGCAGCCCCTTTAACGGGCCGCATGGGCCATTCAAAATTCCGCACATGCACGCTTTTTCTATTTAAAGGCCCGCTCACTGGCTGTGCAGGACCTGCAGAGTGCTGCACACAGCTTAAAGGGAATGTTGCACACAAGTGTAAAGTACTGTTCACAGTTTAGAAAAAAGGCAGCGTAAGCTGAAATAGCTAAGGATGAAGTGGATAGAGAGACCTAGGCGTCTTAGTAGACTGGACACTAAGCATATCCAACTAAAGCAGCACAGCAGTCAACAAAGCTAACAGAACACTAAGTCAGAGTTGTTACAAAACTGTACAGTGCACGAGTCAGACCACACCTTGAGTACTGCATTCAGTACTGAGCACAAGGAAGACACTCAACCACTAGAGACAGTACAGAGAACAGCCACAAAGCTGATCCTCAGAACGTAATTTTAACCGATCTCACTGGACAGGAAACCCACAGGATCGGGTGGAATGCCGGTTTTGCACCCCGCCCAATATGAAGTACTTTTTGAAGTGTAGTCACTTGTACTGGAGGAAACGTGGCAGCCAGTTTTGGGCTAGTAGTTTATTACATTATCTGAACTCCTCAATGAGATTAGTGGTTTATAAAACTTAGAGAAAGAGCGGGCGAGAGAAAACCCACGGAACTCAGTCTTCATTAGACACATATGTCTATTAGGTGTGGTGTTGATCCTGGTTTCTCTTTCATTCATTATAATATATGGAATATGTGGTCATCCATTTATATTTCCTGATAAGGATGTGCCAATATAATTTCTGGCCTAATCACATGGCACACAAAAAATACGTTCATAACTGCAATGACACGCCAAAAAGAAAATCCCAAAATGTTAAAAGCACACTCTAGAGTATGTTCCTAGGCAGCAACAACTCCACGATTTTTAGCACACTCATTATTGCATTGGCATAAGTTGATGCCAGTGGTATTATATTTGCATTAAAATAGCTCAGACAAAAACTCATGCAAATGCATCAATGGGTGTAATAAAAATAGTGCACAGCAGGGATTGTAAGCTGACAGCACATCAAAGTAAAGCATTTAGGGAGGGACGATTAGTTTTCCAAGTACGTACCCAACAGTGGGAGCTTTGTCCATTACCAGTACATGTTGGGCAATTGCAGGCACACTGCCCACAGATCTCCAAAATGCACCAATGGTGGTCTAGGCTCCCTACCACCAGCGCCTACACAGAAAATGATCCCTTAGTAGTTTAGGTTGTCATCTCAGTCCCTCATGTTACTGCCTTGTGGCGCACATCAGACTGTGTCTCGGGATATTTGGGGTGTATTACATCCTGGCTGTCCATTACTTCCTTTAATATTTTAGTAAAATATGAGAATTTCTTATTCACAGATGCTTTGTCAGTTATATTTTGTTCACAGTTAGATACAGACATGTCAATTAATTTTTAAAACCGATGTCTTACTCCTCAACATAGTAAATAATTAAGATCCAGTACTACTTGTAATGATCAGTAACATGTCATTCTAGAATGGTACACTAGGTGGAGCTGTATGTATATAAGAGTGGGGCTACCCACGAGGCACTAGGCTACCCACAAGGCAGTAGTCAAGATGGATGCTGTATACTAGTCCACATGGCTGAATAAAGTGACTAGCTCAAGCTAGCTGTTCATAATGAAAACGTCTATTTATTTATGAACATAACATGGTACCAGGATTGGTAAAATCTGCTGAATATTGTGAAACACGACATGGAGAATTTAAAGCCACCGGAGGGTTTGAAACTCACGGGGAATGTTGACTGCAATTGGCGGACTTTCAAACAACAATTCGAACTCTACATTGCTGCCATCGGGTTCGGTACGAAGCCAGACACAAGGAAAATAGCGTTGCTGCTCACGGTTGCAGGCCCACCGGCGATAGAGGTATTTAATACATGTGTATTTGATCAAGAGGAGGACAGAGAAAAAATGGACGATGTGCTAAAGAAATTTGATACACATTGTTCTCCCAAAAAGAACGAGACCTATGAGAGGTACGTGTTCCATTCACAGACACAGCAGCAAAATGAGACTTTTGATAGCTTTATGACCGATCTGAAACTGAAAGCACAGACAGGTAATTTCTCTGAACTGAAATCATCCATGATTCGTGACCAGATTGTGTTTGGTATTCATGATAAAAAGGTCAGGGAACGTCTGTTGAGAGAAACCGAACTAACACTGGAGAATGCTGTGAAAATATGCCATGCCAGTGAGCTAGCTCAAAAGCACGCGAAGACTTTCAGTGAAATTAATAATGATGCGACTGTAATGAGTGACTGTGCTGCTGTCGGTGCTGTGTCCTACAAGTGGAAGAAATGTGGGCAGAACAGAAATGAAAAGCAATCGGAGGAAGGAATTTTTAATTGTAAACGCTGTGGTTATAAACACCAGTCAAGATAATGCCCAGCATTTGGAAAAATGTGCACAAAATGTAATGGCAAGAATCACTTTGCCAAACTATGCTTTTCAAAAGTAAAAACGAAGAAAGGGCAACAAATCAATGTGATTGAGGACACTGATTTAAGTGAGACATTTTTTGTAGGAATGGTGTCATGTGACAATATCAAAAAGGATACAGAAAATGTGCAGCCCTCAGGAATGGACAATGCTGAACATAAAATTAATGCAGTAAAACAGGACAAATGGATGATGACACTGCAGGTAAATGGAGCATTAGTTACATTGAAACTAGACACTGGGCAAAAGCAAACTTAATAAGTATGAGTAACATTAAAAATATGAAAGAAAGCCCAAAATACAGAAAAAGTCAGTACTACTAAAAAACTATAATGGACAGAAAATAGATAGCTTAGGTGTATGCAGACTTAAAGTGACAGTCAAAAACAAAGTGCATCATCTCATGTTTTCTGTTGTGGCTGAAGGACTTGATTCACTACTAGGTGACAAAGCTTGCGAGGACTTAGAGCTGGTCAAGAGAGTCTACCGTATAAACTGTGCCATAAGCAGACCAGATGACTCAGTGGATTCAGTAGTGAGTAATTTCCAGGATGTGTTCAAAGGATTTGGAGTTCCACCATTCACTTACAAGATCCAGCTAAAGGAGGATGCTCAGCCAGTGGTACATGCTCCATGGAGAGTCCCAGCACCCCTGCGTGACCGGCTCAAGAAAGAACTGGACAGAATGACCACACTAGGGGTCATCAGGAAAGTCGAAGAGCCAACAGACTGGGTTAACTCCATGGTATGTGTAAAGAAAAAGAACAATGATCTAAGAGTATGCATGGATCCAAAGGACTTAAATGCAAACATAAAACGTGAACACTACCAGATCCCAAGCGAGAAGAAATCACCAGTGAAATGTCAGGTGCCAGGTACTTCACAAAGCTCGATGCCTCACAAGGATTTTGGCAACTAAAACTGGATGAAGAGAGCACCAAATACTGTACCTTCAACACACCATTTGGCAGGTATTGTTTCCTCAGAATGCCTTTCGGGGTAATATCTGCATCTGAAATCTTTCATCGAGCGATGGAACACATAATTGAAGTTCTGGAAGGAGTTCGGGTCTATGTTGATGACATCATCATCTGGGGCTCCGCACTGAAAGAACACAATGAGAGACTGACTAAAGTGCTACAGAGCATACGCCGGAATGGACTGAAGCTCAACAAAGCCAAGTGTCAGTTTGGCATCCAGGAAGTCACTTTCCTAGGAGATAATCTATCTGGTAAAGGAATAGAGCCAGATATGGAAAAAGTAAACGCCATACTCAAAATGCCCCGACCCACTGACAAAAAATGAGTGCTATGCATCATGGGGATGATAAACTTCATTGGAACGTTCATCCCTAACTTGTCAGCCAAGACAGCCTGTCTGCGAGACCTGCTACATAAAACAAATGAGTTCGCATGGACAGAAAGACATGAACAAGAGTGGATGAACCTCAAAACAGTGCTGACAACCATACCTGTACTCACCTTCTTTGACCCAACAAAGAGAATCAAAGTGTCAACAGATGCATCAAAAGATGGCCTAGGCGCGGTCTTGCTACAAGCAGAGCGTGAAGCTTGGAAGCCTGTTGCCTATGCCTCCAGGTCTATGACTGACTCTGAGTGTCAATACGCCCAGATTGAAAAGGAATGTCCAGGCTTGGTAGTTGGACTAGAAAAGTTCCATGGCTACATATATGGACTTCCTCCCTTCACAGTTGAGACAGACCACTGCCCACTGGTTGCCATCATAAAAAAGAACCTGAATGAGATGTCTCCAAGGATTCAACGACTCATGATGAAGCTGCAAAGATATGACTTTGAACTGATCTACGCACCAGGCAAACACATAGTGTTAGCAGATGCACTATCCCGAGCACCCACAATGAGTCATGTGAGCTCTACTGAGGAAGACGTGGATGTTCATGTGAGTATGGTCACTGCTGCGCTGCCCGTGTCAGACACAAATTCAAAGCAAATAGCAGAGGAAACAGTAAAAGATACAGTGTTACAAACAGTAATAGAGAACATTCATCATGGTTGGCCAAAAGGTTCCTGTCCAAAGTACTATCACATCAGGTCAGAGTTGAGTGTCGCAAGTGGACAATTACTAAAGCAGAACAGAATAGTCATTCCACAGGCTCTACGTCAAGACATGCTGAAAAGGATTCATGAGGGATACCTCGGATTTGAAAAATGCAAAAGGAGAGCAAGAGACACTGTTTATTGGCCTGGCATAAGTAAGGACATTGAGAACATGATAGGCAAATGTGAGACATGTCAGAAACACCAAAACAAACAAGCAAAGGAACCAATGATAGTAGCTGACTTAGCAACAGCACCATGGCAAAAGGTTGGTATGGACCACTTTCATTTGAATGGTAAAGACTATCTAATAGTGATTGATTACTATTCTAACTATCCTGAAATGGCGCTGCCCTCAAGCACATCAGCAAGCAGTGTCATAATGCATGTTAATCCATCTTCGCCAGACATGGAATTCCCAGGGTTGTCGTTAGCGACAATGGTCCGTGCTTCAACTGTAAGGAGTGGCAACGGTTTGCAGCACAGTATGACTTTCAGCACATCACATCCAGTCCTTTGTATGCTCAGTCGAATGGTAAGGCAGAGAAATGTGTTCAAGTTCTCAAACAGCTACTGAAGAAAGCAACAGAAAGCAAGTCTGATCCTTATCTCGCCCTGCTGAGCTACCGAGCCTCACCTTTAGACTCTGGTTCTTCACCTGCTGAACTCCTAATGGGTCGCAAGTTGCGTACCACGCTACTCTGCTATGCAAAAGAAAAGCAGAGTAAGGAACTGAGACAGCGACTTCAACTGTTAAAGCTGAAACAGAAATCATACTATGACAAGTCATCCAAAACTCTGAAACCATTGACAAGGGATGATGTTGTCAGGATTGAGGATCCAGATGCATGGAACAGGAAAGCTACAGTTCTTGAAGAAGTAGGACCAAGGTCATACACTGTTAGAACTGAGGAAGGACAGATTCTCAGGAGGAACCGCCACTCCCTCCTGAAAACACAAGAAACCATCCAAGAGCAAATCGATGACAATGCCGCAACTGAATCTTGTCACTCACCACCAGAACAATCTAACACAAACACACATACAGGCTCTCATGAAAACACATCAGACTTACCTGTGCTGAGAAGATCTACACGTGAAGTAAAAAAGCCTGATAGACTTAATGTTTGAGTATAAAGTAAAGCTTTGAAAATGTGTTGACTGTTGTGAAAATGTTTATGTTTATAGAGCACTAACAAAAGTGTTACTGATATCATCTTTATCGTGTTTCTTGAAAGTTGATTGATATTGATTGATATTGATTTTGTTTAACCTCAAAGGGGGATGTAATGATCAGTAACATGTCATTCTAGAATGGTACACTAGGTGGAGCTGTATGTATATAAGAGTGGGGCTACCCATGAGGCACTAGGCTACCCACAAGGCAGTAGTCAAGATGGATGCTGTATACTAGTCCACATGGCTGAATAAAGTGACTAGCTCAAGCTAGCTGTTCATAATGAAAACGTCTATTTATTTATGAACATAATAACACTACTGACAGCAAAAAATGCCACAAAGTACCGCGATTACCTCGAGCCACTGGCTAACACAGCATAACTCTGAGAATATCACTTACCTTCCAATTTTCAGCCTGACTGAGACCTTAATATTGAAAAGAGCCATGAACATATTAAGAAAGAGTGATATTGCATTTATATAGTGCCTTTCACTACCTCAGGATGTCCCAATGCGCTTTACAGCCAATGAAGTACTTTTGAAGTGTAGTCGCTGTTGTAATGTAGGAAATGTGGCATCCAATTTGGATACAGCAAGGTCCCACAAATAGCAATGAGATAATGACTGGATAATCTGTTTTCTCAGTAATGTTAGTTGGGGAATAGATATTGGCCAGGACACCTGGAAGAACTCCCCTGCTTTTCTTCGAAATAATGCCATGGGATCCTTTACGTCCAAGTGAGAGGTCAGAAGGAGTCTCGGTTTAACGTCTCATCTGAAATGTCTGAATGGCCGATTGTCCTCTACCCTATAACCTTGCTTCATCTGACACATAGACCACGATTTTGCCAGCGCTCAGAGGGCGGGTTTGGAGGCAGGTCAGAGGTTAAAGTCGTTTTGATTGACGGCGGGTTCCGCACCCACCGTCATCCTGCCTCCACACAACCTTCACAAGTGTCGGGTCCCCGATTTGCGAATGGACCCGACACCTAGCGGCGGAAAACGGATTAAAGGCAATTAACTGCCTATTAACAGGTACTTGTGATCAGTTTTCAGGGTCTTTTTAGATTTTCCAGCTTCTGGGTCGGGCTTCACGACGTCCGGACAACACGCCAGGTAAGTGTGGCGTGTTGTGAGTCTGCTCTGATGTTTGTGAAAAGATGACAGCTGCAGAAGTGGTGTCAAGGATGCCATGTTGCTCATGGTGAGTTTCAGAGCAAAGAAAATGTTGGTTACTGCATTTTTAGTACATATACAGATTTCTTTAGCTTACAAGTTTTTAAATCCAACTGTATGTCCAGTGCCACCTCATTGGGAGAACCTGTCTCACCAGTGACAGATCACTTCTGTCATCTCACCTGCAGCTGCCATCTATTCCAGCAACATCGGAGCCAATGAAACAATCAGACCTTGGTCCTCCGAATCCTTCCACGATCATCCCCAACACCAACATCACCAACCTCATCACTAACCTTCTCCGCCATCACCTGATGCTGCACTGGACACAGGACATCAGTCCCTGACAAAATTGCTGGCCAGGAGGCCAGCGATGGCATCACCATGGCCAGACTTTCTTCACTTGATGCAGTAAACCCTGGCTGCCACATGATGCGCCAGGTTGACACCATCCCACGCCAGCACCGTGAAGCATCCCTTTAATGTCCAAGCCATTCCATGCACACACATCACTATAGTGGGGCGGGGTGGGGGGGAGTTATGACTGAACAATCACTAGAATTCAGTAAGAAACTTCTCAAAGTGCGCTCAGATTTGTCCAATAAGGGGCACTTTTTGAAAAAGAGATTTCACTGTATGACAACACATTACCAGAAACTTCACATGGACATCAGCTAAACCTTTCAAAGTGCCTACCCTTGTGTGTTGTTAGTTGGTATGCTTGCAGTAGAATGAGGGTGAGTGTGAGGGGTGGCTAGTGAGATGGGGAAGTGATAAAGTAGATAGAGAAGGTTGGGTGGAGTTGCAAGGTAAGTTGGTGTCCTGGGGAGGTCTCTTCCGCCCTTGGAAGGGAAGAGAACCTCCCTGCGTACTGTGACTTCCTCCATAAGCATACGGAGGGAGTCATTGGAGAGCCTGGGTGCAAGAGTTCACCTTTGTGCAGTGATTGTGTCAGTGTTTTCAGCACCTCAATGCTGTCAAACACTGAAAAATCAACTGTCAAAATAAAATTGTGCATGGTTCCTTTAAGGAAACCGGCAGATGACGCATCATCAAATGACATCATCAGACCCGCTTCCTGTTAATTGTCTGGTAAGCCCGCAGGAGGCCAATCAATGGAAAATCACGTCTGCAGAGCGGAGGCAGCTGGGGGCGGGACTGGAACCCGGAAACCAGCTGACCCGCCCCCATCCTAACACCGAGGAGAAAATCGCGGCCTTAGTCTTGACTCTCTGTTTAATACACCACAGGAGATCGACTAGTGTTATTATAAAAATCCCACAATATCAAATCAAAGTAAATCCAATCTGTATGCCATCATTTTTACTATAGCTCAACACTTTACTTATATAAGGAGGAAGGAACTTACACATAGCTGTGTTTAACAGATGACAATGAACCTTTCAAAGAAACATAGAAACATAGAACACATAGAAGATAGGAGCAGGAGTAGGCCATTCGGCCCCTTGAGCCTGCTCCGCCATTCAATGCGATCATGGCTGATCATCCAAATTCAGTACCCGGTCCCTGCTTTCTCCCCATATCCCTTTGATCCCTTTAGCCTTAAGAAATATATCCAACTTGAATATATTTAATGAATTGGCCTCTAGTGCCTTCTGTGGTAGAGAATTCCACAGGTTCACCACTCTCTGGGTGAAGAAATTCCTCCTCATTTCTGTCCTAAATGGCTTACCCCTTATCCTTAGACTGTGAACCCTGGTTCTGGACTCCCCCGCCATCGGGAACATCCTTCCTGCATCTAGTCTGTCCAGTCCTGTCAGAAGGGAGAAAAAGACCATAAATGGAAAGATAAATTACCTCTCTAAGATCGATTACATAGGAACAGATGTAGGCCACTGAGCCCCTCAAGCCTGTTCACTGAGATCATGGCTGATCTGTGACCTAACTCCATATATTGGCCCATATCCCTGAATATCTTTGGTTTACAAAAATCTATCAATCTCCAATTTAAAATGAACAATTGATCTAGCATCAATCGTTGTTTGCGGAGGAGTTTTCTAAACTTCTATCACCCTTTGTGTGTAGAAGTGTTTCCTAATTTCACTCCTGAAAGGCCTGGCTCTAATTTTTAGACTATGCCCCCTAGTCCTAGAATCCCCAACCAGCGGAAATAGTTTCTAAATATCTACCCTATCAGTTCACCTTAATATCTTGAAAACATAAATCAAATCACCCCATTACCTTTCAAATTCCAGGGAATACAACCCTAGTTTGTGTAATCTCTCTTTGTAATTTAACCCTTGGAGTCCAGGTATCCTGGTAAATCTACACTGCACTCCCTCCAAGGCCAATATATCCTTCCTAAGGTGTGGTGCCCAGAACTGCTCACGGTACTCCAGGTGTGGTCTAACCAGGGCTTTGTATAGCTGTAGCATAATGTCTACTCCCTTGTGTCATGAATCTTACCATTCATGTAGAAATGACTCATGAGATAACACTGGGTGGCCAGCTGGTGGCGCCGTCCAAGGAAAGTATAAATACTCGGGCATGGGCCCAGCTTGCTCAGGATGTTTTTGTAACCAGGAACTAGTGATGTAATTAGAGCTCATGGTTGTGAAACAGTTGATTAAAGCCTTGTTTTATACTCAACCAAGTGCTTAGTAGTTTTCTTACGTCACCTTATATTCTAGACCTCTAGATATAAAGGCCAACATTCCATTAGCTTTTTAAAAATTATTTTCTCAACCTGTCCACGACATTTTAATAATCTATCTGTGCGGTCTGCACAGAGCGGGATTAAAACGGAGTGTACTTAAGCAGAATGTATTATTTGGGAATTTGGAAAGAGTGCGAATTTGGAGAAGAGAGGGAAGGAGTTGCTGCTTTTTGCCTACACTACTTGTAGTGCTTTGTGTTACAGGTAGATATTTAATTTCAGTACCCATAACTTAATCTAGATCAAGTAAGTAGTCAAGAAACTACACTGTAAACTAAGTTACCTAATTACAAATTGAATTAAATAAAACAAGGTCATATAGGGAGGGCAGTGCAGGTGGTGTGCCGCAACTGTAGCATGTGGGAGTTTGTGGGGAGCATTGTGATCCTGGACAACCACGTTTGCAGTAAGTGCCTGCATCTTGAGGAACTTCAGCTAAGAGTTTTTGAGCTGGAGTCTGAGGTGCAGACATTGCAGGGCATCAGGGATGGGGAGAATTACCTGGACACTTTGATCTAGGAGGCATTCGCACCCCTTAGGTTAGGCAGTGGTACAGGTCTGGTTAGTGGTCAGGGACAGGAGGGTGTGACTGCAGCTCAAGCAGGTAAGGGGGCCCCAGGTGCAGTGCTGGAGGAGCCTCAGCCTTTGCCCTTGTCCAACAGGTATGAGGTTCTTGCTGCCTGTGTGGATGAGGGAAAAGCCTGCAGGATGGATGAGAAAGCTGAACATGGCACCTTCGTGCAGGAAGCCATTCAAGTGGGGGGAGTGAAAGAGAATGTAGTTGTGGTAGAGGATAGTATAGCCAGGGGGATAGATACTGTTCTCTGCAGCCACGACCGAGAGTGCCGAAGGTTGTGTTGCCTGCCCGGTGCCAGGGTTAAAGACATCTCCTCACGGCTGGAGGAGAACTTGGAGTGGGGGGTGGGAGATCCAGTTGTCGTGGTCCACATAGGAACTAACAACATAGGTAGAACTAGGAATGAGGTTCTGCTGAGGGAGTTTGAGGAGCTAGGATCCAAATTAAAAAGCAGAACCTCAAAGGCAATAATCTCTAGGTTGTTACCTGAGCCACGCGCAAATTGGCAAAGGGATAAACAGATTCGAGGTTTAAATGCTTGGCTCAAAGATTGGTCACAGCGAGCAGCCGAGGAGGAGCGGACCTAGCCGGGAACTGGAGCAGAGGCCAGTAAATAAAGAGCGCGGTCGGAGAGGGGCCTGAACTCACTGCGAGCAACCGAGGAGCAGCGAACCTAGCCGGGAACCGGAGCAGAGAGGAAAAAAATCCAGGAGTCCAAAAAACCAAGGAGTGACGTCACAGGACAGCAGGTAGGTGATTGTTTGGTGAGTATTAAGGTTTTTTTCTCTCTAACCTAGGACAGTAGTTTAAACTAGGAGCGGGAAACTATAACATACTGTATTAAATTTATAGCTCAACTAGTTAAACTAATTAATATAACTACAAATAATCGTTGATTAAAGACTAATTAAATAAATAAAATAAGTCTAGACTTATTTGGGAGGAGGCAGCGGAGCTGGGTGAGGCCAGAGTGGGAGAGGCAGCAACTCAACAGAGGCAGAATCCGAAAGAGTGATGTCAGAGTATAAAAAGTGACGTTGGCACAAGGGAAGGAGCTGATTGGTGAGTAGCTGGTGAGTGTTTTTTGTTAAGTTTTAAGTTTATTTCTGCTAAGTTAGTTCTTAGTCTATTAAATAGAGGCATGGCAGAGCAGCTCAGTCCCGTGGAGTGCACATCCTGTGCCATGTGGGAAGTCCTGGACGCTTCACGAAGCCTGGACGACCACATGTGTGGGAAGTGTCGCCAGCTGCAGCAACTCGAGCTCCGTGTTTCGGAGCTTGAGTGGCGGCTGGAGTCGCTGCGGTGCATCCGCGAGGCTGAGAGTTACGTGGATCGCACATTTCTAGAGATGGTCACCCCGCAGCTTAAGAGTATGCAGGCAGAGAGGGAATGGGTGACCACCAGACAGAAGAGGAGGACCAGGCAGGAAGTGCAGGAGTCCCCGGAGTGCATCGCGCTCTCCAACCAGTATTCTGTTCTGAGTACTGGTGGGGGCGATGGTTCCTCTGGGGAGTGCAGCCAGAGTCAAGTCCACGGCACCACGGGTGGCTCAGCTGCACAGGGGGGGAGGAAAAAGAGTGGAAGAGCAATAGTGGTAGGGGATTCGATAGTTAGGGGAGCAGACAGGCGTTTCTGCGGCCGTAGATGTGATTCCAGGATGGTATGTTGCCTCCCTGGTGCCAGGGTCAAGGATGTCACTGAGCGGCTGCAGGACACTCTGAGGGTGGAGGGTGAGCAGCCAGAGGTCGTTGTCCATATCGGTACCAACGACATAAGCAAAAAGAGGGATGAGGTCCTGCAGGCAGAGTTTAGGGAGCTAGGAGAGAGATTAAAAAGCAGGACCTCAAAGGTAGTAATCTCTGGATTACTCCCGGTGCCACGTGCTAGTGAGTACAGGAATAGGAGGATAGAAGAGATGAATGAGTGGCTGGAGAGATGGTGTAGGAGGGAGGGCTTTAGATTCCTGAGGCATTGGGACTGTTTCTGGGGAAGGTTGGACTGGTACAAGCCGGACGGGTTACACCTCAACAGAGCCGGGACCAATATTCTTGCGGGGGAGGTTTGTTAGTGCTGTTGTTGGGGAGGGTTTAAACTAGCTTGGCAGGGGGATGGGCACCAGCATATAGGAGTAGAAAAGAGGAATAAAGTGCATAAAAGAGTGAGTGTGTTGGATAGTACTAGAGAAGATAGTACTAGAGGCGGTAGTAGTGCCATATTAGAGAGGAGTAGATTAAGAAAGACTACGAAAAATTCAACAATGGGTTTAGAATGCATGTACGTAAACGCACAAAGTGTGGTGAATAAGGTTGGTGAGCTACAAGCACAATTAGCAGCGTGGCAATATGATGTTGTGGCAATAACGGAAATGTGGCTTAAAAACGGTGAGGACTGGGCACTTAATATTCAAGGGTACAAGGTATTCAGAAAAGATAGGGAAGGAAAAAAGGGAGGTGGGGTGGCAGTGCTGATTAAGGAAGACATTGTAGTATTGGAAAGGGAGGATGTTCTTGAGGGGACAAAGACAGAATCCATTTGGTTAGAGTTGAGGAGCCTATAAGCCTCCAAATAGTGAGAGGGAGGTAGAGGAGCAAATCTGCAGGGAAATCGCAGCAATATGCAAGAGCTATAGAGTGGTGATATTGGGGGACTTTAATTACCCAAATTATCGATTGGGATAATGCTAAGGTAAAGGGAAAAGAGGGGGAGGAATTTCTGAAATGTGTTCAGCAGAATTTCCTCGACCAGTATGTTCTTGGCCCAACTAGGAAGGAGGCATTGCTGGATCTGGTGCTGGGGAATGAGCTGGGCCAGGTCAACCAAGAGTCTGTGGGAGAACACTTGGGTACGAGTGATCATCGTATCATAAGATTTAGATTAGCAATGGAGAGGAACAAGGAACAATCTAGAGTGGAACTTCTAAACTGGAATAGGGCTAGGATCTAGCCAGGGTAAAATGGAACCAAAGACTGACAGGAAAAACTGTAACAGAACAATGGGTGATCTTTAAGGAGGAGATGTTCCAAGTACAGGCTAGGTACATTCCAACAAGAGGGAAGGGTAAATGGCTGTTTTTCAGACTGGAGGATGGTAGACAGTGGTGTTCACCAAGGGTCGGTGCTGAGGCCACTGCTTTTTTTGATATATATAAATTACCTGGATATTGAAATACTGAGTAGAATTTCTAAATTTGACGATGACACCAAACTTGGGGGTGTGGCAAACAGTGATGATGATACCAATCGACTGCAACAGGACATAGAAAGGCTAGCAGAATGGGCAGACAAGTGGCAGATGGAATTTAATACAGAGAAGTGTGAGGTGATGCATTTTGGCAGAAGGAACAGGGAGAGGTAATATACACTTAATGGCACAGTTTTAAAGAGTGTGCAGGGACAGAGGGACCTGGGAGTTAATATGCATAGGTCCCTGAAGGTGGCAGGACATATTGAGAGAGTGGTTAACAAAGCATATGGGATCTTCATAAATAGAGGTATTGAGTACAAAAGTAGAGAAGTTATGCTGAACCTTTATAAAGCGCTGGTTAGGCCACAACTGGAGTATTGTGTCCAGTTCTGGTCACCACACTTTAGGAAGGATATGAAGGCCCTTGAGAAGGTGCAGAGGAGATTTACCAGAATGGTTCCGGGGATGGGGTTCTTAGCTACAAGGACAGGTTGGACAAGCTGGATTTGTTTTCATTAGAGCAAACGAGGCTGAGGGGTGATTTGATAGAGGTGTACAAGATTATGATGGGTTTGGATAGGCTAAACGGGGAAAGGCTGTTCCCACTAGTTGATGGTACAAGGACTAGGGGACACAGATTTAGGGTTTTGGGCAAGCGATACAGGGGGGGCGTGAGGAAAAACATTTTTACGCAGCGAGTGGTGATGACCTGGAATTCACTGCCGACGGAAGTGGTGGAAGCGGAGACACTCGATGTTTTCAAGGGGAGACTGGATAGGCACTTGAGGGAAATAAACTTGCAGGGCTACGGGGATAGAGCAGGGCAATGGGACTGACTGGATTGCTCTAGAGAGAGCTGGCATGGACTCGATAGGCCGAATGGCCTCTTTCTGTGCCATTATGACTCTATGGCCTAGAAATTCGGTGGAGGCCCAAACGGGGCGCCAAGCTCGCCTGGGTGCCGGAATTACCGCTGCGAACGGAGCAGTTGCGCCCGCCGGAAATTCAGCTTGAGCGCCCCAAGAGGGACGCGGGGCGCTGCTCGAGGTGCCCCGCGTCCATCTTGGGGCGCTGAAACTGAATATCGCAGCGCAACATGCCACAGCACCACACGCTGTGGCACAGCGCGCTGCGGTACTGCAGGCCTTCCTCCCCTTCTTAAGGGGGAGGGGCCTGCACCAGCGCGATGACCGATCGCGAGTGCCGGCAAAAGAGTCCGGCACCGAGGAGAAGTGCCGGGCTCTCGGGACACAGCCGGCACTGCCCGGGTGGGGGGGGGGGGGATCAGGAGGCCGGGGACGGAGGTGCTGGCAGGCGGCCACCGAAAAAAATGGTCGCCCCGCACCTCCACCTTCATTTGCGCCACTACCGCCACAGGTAGGCCCCGTGAACCGGGCGCGATTTGCGAACGGCGTTACAGAGGCGGGCGCTACCAAATATCGCAATCGGGGCGGTAGCGGGGCGCTGCGCACACCGATGATGTCATCGGTGGCGGCGCAGCGCTACGGGCTAACGCCGTCATTAGCGCCCCACTAAATATCGCAGGAGGCATGACCAGTGGCGCTAAAGCCACTGAGTGCCGTCTTTAGGTGCTAACTGGTGGCGCAGCCCACCGAATTTCTAGGCCTATGACTCATAGAACAGGACACTCAGGCAATAATGAAAGGAGAATTTAAATATAGTACTCTGAGATGTGGATGGAAGGATTTAAGATATCATTGTCAATAATCTAGGATTCCAAAAATTATATTTGGGAGGAGGGCCACTGCGGGGAAGCTTCAAAGAAGCTTACTTATGGCTCAACTTGTATTTTACCCTTTTGTTCGTTAAATGTTTCTACAGCGATTTCCATTGTTGGGTGAGGTGGAGGGGAAAAGCATGAGTCAGTGTTCGCTGGATAATATATGTCAGGAATAAAATTTGTCTGTTCCATGTTAATAGGTATTTTGATACACTTATCATTCTGTCATGCGAGAAATATGCGAGCAGGCCAGAAAGGCATAATGTGTGGTGATCCAATTTCCATGAATCAGTTGGAATATTTAAAAAAAAATTTTGAACAAGAAATGATGAATTGCAAAACACAGGCTTGTCAACAACCAAAAGAACAGCAAACGTGTAATTTTCTGGGCCAAGCCTGGCAAGTAAGTACCACTGCACAACTCAACACCAGAAAGCAAGAGCTTCTGACAGGCTGCCATCATCCCAGTGAAAACAAGCTTTACTTGCTGCTTGACAGCATTGGTATTATTTCTGCTTTAATGTCTTGCCTGCAGGTGTGATGTTTGACCTTATTTGGCTTGTATAGGTTAAGTTTGACAATTATTATATACACTACCCTAACGATTAATCGAAGGAAGAAGTGATAATCCTGGCGGAATGAACACTGGAAGCATGCTTTTCTGGAAGAAGAATGTTAAATAGGACAAAATATAGATTTTTTGTTATAACTGTAATTTTAATCTAAAGATTAAGGATAGATAATTATCAATAGAACCAAATATAACAGTGAAGAGCTGAGGTTTGAGGTCAGGACTGCCTCTCCTCTGTCCTGTGCACACTGCATTAATCTTTATTAAGTGTTAGCTACAGCAGCCTGTTTTCTCTTCATTAAATGCAAACTTTATATTCTTTCAAGATCGCTTTATTCTGTATGATTTTCCATTTTTCACATCTTCTCTGATTAATACTAAAAGCTATCTATAGACAAACATCCGCCTATCAGTGAAGTTACTTTGCAGATATCAGAGTTTACAATTATGAAGACTTGGTAAGTGTGTTATTAAAACATTTCTTACCTCTCTTTACAGGTACACCTCTATATGTTTGCTGGCACTGTGGTGTTTATACCAGTGACAATTTGATTTAAATAGGCAAGACCATTCAATTCTGAATGCTGGAGTTCAGCTGGATAAACACTTGAACACTGCAAAATACATATGCTACAAGCAGACAGTAAACACAATGAAGAGGTCAAAAAGCATAATGTGATCCTGAGTACAGTCTAGGTTATTGCAACTGCTTCCGCAAGCCCAAATACCCCACCGAGTAGCCCAACTGGAGACTGTAAAAATGTCTGACTTGGGAATGTAGTAGTAAGTGTGACTGGGTCTCCAGCCCTCTCTGGAGGTGTGAGGCAAAAACATCAACATATCCAGTTTGCCTGTATTATTTCCATGCCTGTATATTTTTCGACATAAATACACACAAGTGAGATCACACAAAGACAAGTATGGAAACAATTTAAGTGCTTAGATATCCAGGGTGTGTGCAGAAAGCAAAACCACTAAGGAAATAAAGGCAGTGGGGGGGTGGGCGGGGGTTAGGGAATACACAGTATACAGGGAAAATACATTTAGTGATTCAGGTGCTGGAAGTGGTTGGAAGAAAATGATTCTCATTGACATCATGAGCCACAAGAGTTAAATGTCAAGCAGTTTGTCATCTGAACCACAGGAGATTACTTTCATTTTATCCAATCTTTCACTTCCACATATGCATAGAGAGAATGGCTCCACTTTTGAGTTAACCTACCCAGTGTAAACAGGGCAATCAATAGTGGGCCATAAATTGGGTTGAATCGCTTACCGCTCTGTTTCTGCTGGTGCTTCAGCTGCCGCCATCTTCGAAAGGGTCTTCCAATGGACGGCTGGAGCGACCACCTGTTTGGGTCCTTTTAGTATGCAAATCAGGATCCAATGCTATACATATGCACGCTCCGCCCATTTGTCCCAAGCAATAATTTCAGAAAATGGCCCCAAATCTGTTACTATGAATTTAATTTGACTAATGCAAAAGACAGACACAGGTTTACTCTCTTAAGAAAGACGTATGGCATTTGATACTTAAGAGACCTGTATGAAGCACCTGATAGAACATATAGTTTACGTGTTTGCTTTAGAAAGACAGCAATATCATAAACGCAGCACATGGTTTGGCACTGAGCCTCTCAGACCTGGAAGGTGACAGGTTCAGTCCCTGGTCTGTGCAGAGTTAACTGATCACAGTGGGATGTTACAACTGCTCTCATTGACACCAGACCAAGGAACAAAATAAAAATATTGGCCAGGAATCTTGCTCATGGTGCTATCAAGTCACCCATGCTGGAAATGCACGCATTGCTGGTAAATGAGGACAGGATTGGGTTCTGTAATGTATATACCTTTAAGTGGGGAACTATCTTTTACATCTCATGTATACTGCAGTACCGGCAGTGACCACACCTGTATATAGTCCTGAGTATTAATCTGTACAGATCAGTTGCAGTGTGAGCCACGTTGAGTAAACACCTGTTGTACCGTTCTCCGCAGTCTGTGTCTTATTATACATGGACACAACATTGGCGACGAGGCAGGTTCAAACCTACCTGCAACTCTGCATCACCTCCCGGGGATTCGTTCCTGGAGATCAGTGGATTGGAGGTCAAGGCCAGAGACTCGGGCGTCGACCACGGGCAACCGCCCAGTCATCCAGCAGAGACTCGAGAATTGCGGGGGAGGCTGTCGAGAGCCAGGCTTGGCTTTCCAGTCGAGGTGGTCCAGCGAAACGGGCTGGCAACAGGTAGTGCGCAGACCCTTCCCGGACAGCGGCGGGCTAGAGCCCGACCGAGCGGCACAGCAAAGGGCCGAGCAGCGTCGACGGGGGAGAGAGAGAGAGGGCAGAGCGCACAGGGCGCAGCCGGTGTTCAGGGGCCGAGCAGCATCGGAGAGAGGGTGAGAGAGATGCGCAGAAACCCGCGAGGCGCCGCCATTGCCACGAGGACCGCCGAGAGCGGCGCTGGCAGCAGCGCAGGAGAAGCGCGCGAAACCTACAGGGTGCCGCCATTGCCACGAGAACCGCCGGGAGCGGCGTTGGCAGCAGCGGGGGAGGAAGGAAAGCGCGGGAGACGCCATTTTAAGCCATTGGGAGACGCCATTTTAAACCACACCCAAAATGCCGAAGAGTGGCAGTATCACCGCATTTGACAATGAAGTCGAAGATTGGACTACATATGTCGAACGAATAGAGGTGTACTGCAAGGCAAATGAGGTGTCAGATGACAAGAAAGCGTCGGTATTGTTAAATTTAATGGGTGCAAAGACGTATGGTTTATTACGAAATCTAGTAACCCCAACGAAGCCAATGGAAAAGAGTTTTGAAGACATAGTAACGATACCTTAAGGGACAAGTTTGTGTGTGGGCTTCAAAGTGAAGGAACCCAGAAACGGCTTTTATCTGAAAAGGACCTTACGCTGGAAAAGGCTTTCAGCATTGCGGTATCATATGAAGCAGCAGCACGGGGCGCTGCAGAGATACAACAGAGACCGCAAGAATATGGCACAAACAAAATGTCATATGGAACAGAGAAGTGCTATCACTGCGGCAGAACAACACACGACCAGAATGATTGCTGGTTCAAAGACAAAGTGTGCAAACAGTGTGGAAAAGTAGGACACATAGCACGAGTCTGCAGGTCGGGAAAGAAAACCAGCAATAAGAAACCTATCAAAGAAAAGTACAAGAAGGTACATAAGATGACGGAGAATAGTTCAGATGAACAAAAGAGTGATAACGACTCCGAAAGCAGGGAACTGAGTTGTCTGAAACTACATAATGTGATCACAATGGAGGATCACCGAACCATTTGGGTCACTCTCAAGATAGCAGGAGTCCAGGTAAAGATGGAATTGGACACAGGATCAGCCCTAACAGTCATAAACCGACGGGACTACGAGCGGCTATTCTCACACATACCCTTGAGAGACACAAAAATTATTTTGAAGACGTACACGGGGCAAAAAGTCTACCCCAAAGGAAAAATAAGGGTGACCGTTATATATAACGGTAAGGAAACACCAAAACTAGACCTGTATGTATTGCAAGATGGAGGACCACCATTACTGGGATGTGAATGGATCCGGAAAATACAACTGGATTGGCATTCCATACAGGCACTGACTGTGGCTGACAAAAAGGATGACGACGTCACACCTGGGCGACTGTCAAAGATCCTAACTGACGCGAAAGAAGTGTTCCAGCAAGGACTCGGAACACTAAAAGGCATGACAGCGATGATTAAAATTGAAGAAAACGCAAGCCCAAAATTTTTTAAGGCCAGACCGGTACCTTATGCGATCCGCCCATCCGTCGAAGCAGAGCTGGAGTGTCTGGAACGTTCAGGTGTACTGTCCAAGGTAGACTGGAGTGAGTGGGCTACACCCATCGTCCCTGTGATGAAAAAGTCGTTCAGCAGCACGCCTGAGGAACCAAGGAAGGTTCGCATCTGTGGGGACTTTAAGGTAACAGTGAACCCGGTCCTTCACACCGTACAATATCCACGTCCGCGGATTGAAGATATTTTCGCCTCGCTATCTGGAGGGAAACGCTTCACTAAGATTGATCTGGCCCAGGCGTATCTGCAAATGGAGGTAGAAGAAGCATCAAAAAAATACCTCACAATCAACACCCATAAAGGTCTCTACCAATACAACCGGCTGGTATTCGGGGTAGCATCAGCTCCGGCTATTTGGCAGAGGGCAATGGAACAAGTCCTGCAAGGGATCCCAGGGACCCAGTGTTATTTGGACGAGATCCTGGTCACGGGCGAAAATGACAGTGATCACCTTGCCAACCTGGAGCAGGTGCTCACTAGATTGCAGGAATATGGGCTCCGAGCTAACCGCCCCAAATGCGAGTTTTTTAGAAAACTGATCGCGTATTGTGGCCACGTTATCGATAAAGAGGGGTTACATAAGTCCCCAGAGAAGATTGAGGCAGTAGTCAAGGCTCCAGCACTGGAAAATGTGTCACAACTGAAGTCGTTCCTCGGGCTGGTAAACTACTACCATAAGTTCTTGCCAAATTTGTCTACAATACTACACCCACTGAACACCCTACTGCAAACTGGGGTGCCATGGAAGTGGAGTGACGAATGTAGACTAGCTTTCCAGAAGAGCAAAACACTAATCACATCGAAAGAGGTATTGGCCCATTACAACCCGGCATTACCAATTCGGTTGGCATGTGATGCGTCACCCTACGGCATTGGAGCGGTGCTGTCGCACAAATTCTCGGACGGCTCAGAGAGACCAATAGCCTTTGCGTCACGATCACTAACCTCAGCCGAGCGTAACTACGCCCAGATTGACAGGGAGGCCCTCAGCCTAGTGTGGGGAGTGAAAAAGTTCAATCACTATCTGCACGGGCAGAAATTCACCTTGCTGACTGATCACCAGCCTCTTGTCTCCATTTTTAATCTGAAGAAGGGCGTTCCGGTGATGACTGCGCAACGACTACAAAGATGGTCACATTTTCTAGGGGCGCACCACTATGAGATTGAATATAAGGGCACGAAACAGCATGGAAATGCTGATGGGCTATCACGCCTGCCACTGCCTACTGCGGAGGAAGCACCAGCAGTGGATCCTGTCGAAATATTCCATTCGACTATAGTGGAATACCTACCGGTAACTAACGCTTGTATCAAAAAGGAAACCCGAAATTACCTGACACTGTCTCGGGTATATGATTTGACGGTGAAGGGATGGCCAGCACATGGCGACTCACTGTTGCCAGCATTCTCGACAAGGAGAGAACAGCTGTCAGTGTGCCGGGGGACCTTGGTGTGTGGATCCCGAGTGGTAATTCCACCCAAGTTAAGGGATAGAGTGCTCAATGAGCTTCATGAGGGTCATCTGGGAGGGGTAAAAATGAAAAGCCTAGCCAGGGCTTATGTGTGGTGGCCGGGAATCGATAAACAAATCGAGGACCTGACCAAGAGCTGCTCAGGATGCCAGAAAGTCCAAAATGCACCACCACAGGCCCCTCTACACCCATGGGAGTGGCCCTCATCTCCACGGCAACGGGTGCATATTGATTTTGCTGGTCCATTCATGGGCTCAATGTTTTTAATAGCCGTGGATGCGCACTCGAAATGGCCTGAGGTCATCAAAATGTCCTCCACCACCACGGAGAAAACTATTGCAGTCCTACGGACCATTTTTGCCAGGAATGGCTTGCCAGAACAGATTTGCTCCGACAACGGACCACAGTGTGTCCAAGAGTTCCGGAGGTTCTTGTAAAAGAATGGGGTAAGGCATTACACATCCGCCCGTATCATCCAGCCACAAATGGATTGGCTGAGAGGTTCGTACAAACCTTTAAGAAGGCAATAAAGGCTATGTACAATGACAACATTCCGCTGCAGCACAAGGTGGACAATTTCCTGTTCGCCTACCGGAATGCGACACATGCAGTCACCAACCAGGCCCCAGCCATGATGTTCTTTAACCGAAGGTTAAGATCTCGCCTGGATTTGCTCAGACCAAACATACGAAGAGATGTTGAGAGTAAGCAATTCCAGCACATCCATGAGAAGCCAACAAGGAACTTCAATGTAGGGCAACCAGTCTTGGCCTGCGACTACCGAACAGAAAAATGGCAGCCAGGAACGATATGCACATGGCAGGGCCCACTAATGTACACAGTGGACATTGAGGAGAGCATCGTGAGACGCCATGCTGACCAGATCCTAGAGTCACAGGAACAAGTCAATCCCATGCCTCGCCCATACGTACCTGGTGATGAACCCGACGTACAGGTCGCATCTACCCCAGAAACAGTAGCATCGGAAGCTGATGAACCAACCGACGACAGGGGGCCAGAATCGCCTCCGCACCAAGAGCAAGACACTCGGGAAAGGCGCTATCCAGAAAGGATCAGGAAGCCTCCCCAAAGACTGAATATATAAATAGACTATTTTCAGCTAATGTTGCATGTTAAAAGTGTTAATTGTAATTAGTTTGATATTTAATTGTTAAATGAGTGTTATGGTACTGTTAATCTAAAAGGGGAGGAATTGTAATGTATATACCTTTAAGTGGGGAACTATCTTTTGCAGTTCATGTATACTGCAGTACCGGCAGTGACCACACCTGTATATAGCCCTGAGTAGTAATCTGTACAGATCAGTTGCAGTGTGAGCCACGTTGAGTAAACACCTGTTGTACCGTTCTCCGCAGTCTGTGTCTTATTATACACGGACACAACAGGTTCAGCTGTGATATTGCCTTGTCGAATAGTCCACTGACACTGTTCAGGCTCACACATGAAGAAGAGCTATCTAGGCAGAATAATGAGGCTTGTGAGTAGACATGAAACCTTACCCCATCCCTGGTATATTACTATTTTCAGGAGGGATGAGGAATAATGGGAGAAAACTGAGGTGGAAAAATAAGCGGTTTCTTAAATTTGTTCACCAGTTTACCTTTATTACAATTCCCACATTACAACAGTGACTACACTCCAAAAAGTACTTAATTGGCTGTAAAGCGCTTTGAGACGTCTGGTGGTCATGAAAGGCGCTATATAAATGCAAGACTTTCTTTCTTTATGGGTTCTTATTCTTTCAAATAAAATACATGTAGTAATGGTGAGCTCAAATTTCTTTTTCTATTTGAAATGGCTACTAATTGGTTTGTGGGTCAGTGTGACAGCAATGAAGTATTTTTCTCTTGTTTTGTTCTGGCGGCTGTCTCTTTAAATCTAGTCATAATACACAAGGTGTTAACAGCCAGTTAAGCCAGTATCTTATACTAAGCCTATCCCAATGTAATGTTGCAACTTTTGCTCATGAGAGAAATTATTTAAACTTTAACAATGCTCTGTGGTTGGTTCAGTTTGTAGATGAGTGACAGTTCTTTATTTGAACGTCTGAATAGTCATACATTCAAAAGTCTCTTTTCCAGGGTATAAGAATAACGGTTCTGTTTAAATCAAGTCTGTTTGAAAAGCTCAGTGAAGAAACTGATCTGTTTGAAATCCTGAAAAACAGAAAAATCAGTTTGAATGACTAAAAAAACTGCTTAGATTAATTAGGTTCCCACAATGGTAAGCAAATCAAGGAAAAGAAACATTATTATTTAAAGGTTATTCACAAAGGATGTATTTTGTCCACCCGAGCATTAAGGTAGAAGGATATCTACTGCAAATAAATAAGTATTACATGACTTACTTATTTGCTCACTTATCTTTTATAAAATAAATTTACTTGATATTTGAAACTCAAAAAGATGCTCTCTTTCATTCAAAGTGAGCATCTTATGGAGGCACAGTCTCGCAGTTAAAAGCAATTACCAGACAAGATTTTCTGTTTGTTTCCTGGGTACATTACCGAAAGCTTACTTAAATGTCAAGGCAAAGTCAGGCACTCTCATGTATGGAGGGTTGAGAATCCTCCATGAGAGTGAACTAAAAGAAAAATAAAGAAAGACTTGCATTTATATAGTGCCTTTCACAACCTCAGGATGTCCCAAAGCACTTTACAGCCAATTAAGTACTTTTGAACTGTCATCACTGCTGTAATGTAGGAAATGCACTAAGCCTATCCCAGGCACAGCAAGGTCCCACAAACAGCAATGAGACAAATGACCAGATCATCTGTTTTTGATATTGGTTGATAGATAAATATTGGCCAGGACACCAGGGAGAACTTCCCTGCTCTTCTTCAATATAGTGCTATGGAATCTTTTATGTCCACCTGAGAGGGCAGATAGGGCCTCGATTTAATGTTTTATCCAAAAGACGGCACCTCCCAACAGTGTAGCACTCCCTCAGTACTGCACTGAAGTGTCAGCTTAGATTTTTGTACTTATTTCTGGAATGGGACTTGAACCCACAACCTTCTGACTCTGAGATGAGAGCGCTACCCACTGAGCCACAGCTGACAAATATAACAGCTGAAATAATCTAGGCTAGGGTAATGAGGAGAGAAAAGACCCCAAAAATGTCAGCATCAGCCATCTACTCTTCATATCATAAAAACTGGTCTCATTTTCTTGTTTACATTGCAGAATTGTAAAAGAAAATGGAATGTAACAAGTTACTGTAGGGTTTAGTAGATTGCGCACTATGAGCCGGATCTTGCTGTAAAAATAATGGCGTGTTAACAACGTATGCTGTTATTAATGTGCAAATCAGCCAGCAAGTTTAGGGGATTAAGAGATATGCTGTGAGTTGTGAATATCTACAACTTGCTGGTCAATTTACGCCGCTCCGCCGTTAGCTTTGCACAAGCGGCATCTCACCCTTAACCTCCCTATTGTTTTTAAGAACTTGTTGGATTTGCCCATTAAACTCACCACAGAAAGTTAAGTCTTGTAATTAACAGCGTAAGTACCTTTTTAATGATGTGATAATTGTTAATGCAATGCCAATCAACCTCTCTGGCCAGAAATTGAACAATTTAAACTGTGGAGTCTCATTCCATCAGGTAGCAGATTCTTCTTAGAGATTAAAAAAAAGCCAAATATAAAATTGTTCAATTTTTTCTTACTTTTCCTTTCTTTCTCTTTTTTCTCTCTCTCAAATCCAATCTTTCTTTCCCTCTCTTTATTTCTCTTTCTGTACCTGATTTGATTCTAATTCACCCTATTTCCTTCTGCACCATTACTCTGTTTATTTCTCAATCCTTAAATCTCATTGGTTAAGGTGATACACTGCTGGTCCCACCGTTCACTGAGGCCCCAGATGCCCTGTCGCCCATGCCATATCAGCTTGCACTTCCATCAAGTTATGGTAGAAAAAATGTTTCATATGCAACTCTGAATTGCACTGCAGACAACAGTGAGATTTGACCTTGTACTAAGTGCTAAAGCTACCCACTTGCTGCAGTTCACTCATAATTCGATTGGGATGTAACTGCCCATTAATTATCCTAAATATCCAACTGAAATACAAGACACCACAATTGTCAATACAAAATACATTAATCTAAAGCTCTTCCTAGCATCCAAACACAAGGTAAAGATTCAAGAGCATTTTTGCAAAGGGGACAGCATATGAAGGAGAAGAAAAGACGTCAAATCATTGAACCTCATATTTTATTCATGTGGTATCTTATTTTTCTTGCCATATTCTAGCATCTGGTGGAAGCCCTAATCTGTAAGAAACATAGAATCATAGAATAATACAACACAGAAGGAGGCTATTCGGCCCATCGCGTCCTTGCTGGCCCTTTCAAAGAACAATCCAGATAGTCCCACTCCCCCTGCTCTTTCCCCATATCCCAGCAATTTTTTGCAATTATGCCTCAAGTTAAACCTTGAGGAGCATCACAGGAGTAAGCCATATGGCCCCTCGAGTCTGCTCCGCCATTCATAAGTTCATGGCTGATCTTCAACCTCAACTCCACTTTCCCACTCGATCTCCATATCCCTTGATTCCCCTAGAGTCCAAAAATCTATCTATCTCCGCCTTGAATATACTCAAAGACAGCATTCACAGCCCTCTGGGGCAGAGAATTCCAAAGATTCACCACCCTCTGAGTGAAGAAATTCTTCCTCATCTCGGTCTTAAATAGCCGATCCTTTATTCTGAGACTATGCCCCCTAGTCCGAGACACTCCAGTCAGGGGAAACAACCTCTCAGCATCTATGCTGTCAATCCCCTTCAGAATCTTGTATGTTTCAATGAGATTACCTCTCATTCTGCTAAACTCCAGAGAGTATAGGCCCATTCTACACAATCTCTCATCATAGGGCAGCCCTATCATCCCATGAATCAATCTAGTGAACCTTCATTGCACCACCTCCAAGGCAAGTATATCCTTCCTTAGATAAGGAGACCAACACTGTGCACAGTACGCCAGGTGTGGTCTCACCAAGGCCCTGTACAATTGTAGCAAGACTTCCTTACTCTTATACTCCAACTCCCTTTCAATAAAGGCCCACATGCCATATGCCTTCCGTATTGCTTGCTGTACCTGCGTGCTAGCTTTCTGTGTTTTTTGCACGAGGACACCCAAATATCTCTGAACACCAACATTTAAAAGTTTCTCACCATTTAAAAAATATTCTGTTTTTCTATTCCTCCTACCAAAGTGAATAACCTCACATTTCCCTACATTATACTCCATCTGCCACCTTACTGCCCACTCACTTAGTCTATCTATATCCCTTTGCAGACTCTTTGGGCTCGAATTTCCAAGCCCCGTGGAGGCGGGTTTGGAGGCGGGAGTGGGGGGAAAATTGCAGAATCGGGGGGCACGAACCCTTCCTGCCCCCAACCCGCCTCCATGCCTGTTTCCCAGGAGGCGGGTACCCGACCTGTGCTGGGAGCCACCTCCCTGAGGCAGGAAGGGAATCAGTGCCAATTAACTGCCTGTTAACAGGCCTAATCCCTATTTTTAGCCCTGAAGTGTGGGCTGCCCAACGGGTCCAAACCACGCCAAGTTAGCGAGGCGGGCCGTCGGGCTGAAGGGCTTGGAGGGTTCGAGATGTCCGGTGTTCAGGTGAGTGATGGGTGCATGAGTGCAGAGGTAAGTGTGTTTGGTGTGTGTAAAGTGTTTAAATAAGTTTTACTTACCTTTACTTACTAATGCAGGCTTCCTTCCTTCAGGTCTCGGGAGTCCCTCATCACACCGGCACAGAAAGCAGAATGGCCGCGAGCTATCAAAAGTTGCAGCATTCTGCTTTCTGTTCTGGAGTGATTTCTAAATGAGTCTGTGGAGAAGGACACCATTCAGGATAAAGCAGCCTGCTTGATTGGCACTCCATCCACCACCTTCAACATTCACTCCCTCCACCACCGGCGCACTGTGGCTGCAGTGTGTACCATCTACAAGATGCACTGCAGCAACTCACCAAAGCTCCTTCAACAGCACCTTCCAAACCCGCGACCTCTACCACTTAGAAGGACAAGGGCAGCAGACGCATGGGAACATCACCACCTACAAGTTCCCCTCCAAGCCACACACCATCCTGACTTGGACCTGTATCGCCGTTCCTTCACTGTCGCTGGGCCAAAATCCTGGAACTCCCTTCCTAACAGCATTGTGGGTGTACCTACACCATATGGACTGCAGCGGTTCAAGAAGGCGGCTCACCACCATCTTCTCAAGGGCAATTAGGGATGGGCACTAAATGCAGGCCTAGCCAGCGACGCCCACATCCCATCAATGAATTAAAAAAAAGTCAGATTGTCAGTGTTTGACAGCTTCACAGAGCTGTCAAACGCTGATATTTCATCTGTCAAAAGCTCTTGACAGATGAAATGTCAATCCCTGACATCACCTGTAACCGGGTGTCCCTTAATTGGCCTGCTGAGCCCGCTGGGTGGGCTCAACAAGGTCAATCAAGGGAAAATCGCATGGGTTGGCCATAAATCGATGGAGGCAGGGCTACAACCCAAAAAGTGGGAGTCCCGCCTCCATCACGTCACCATTGACAAAATCCAGCCCTTTGTGTTCTCCTCACAGCTTACTGTCACACCTAGCTTTGTATCATCAGAAAACTTGGATACATTACACTTGGTCCCTTCATCTACGTCATTAATATAGATTGTAAATAGCTGAGGCCCCAGCACTGATCCTTGTGGCACCCCACTAGTTACAGCCTGCCAACCTGAAAAAGACCCGTTTATCCCTACTCTCTGTTTTCTGTCCGTTAGCCAATCTTCAATCCATGCTAGTATATTACACCCAATCACATGAGCCCTAATTTTGTTTAATAACCTCTTGTCTGGCACCTTATCGAATGCCTTCTGAAAATTCAAATACACCACATCTACCCTGTTAGTTACATCCTCAAAAAACTCTAATAAATTTGTCAAACACAATTTCCCTTTCATAAAACCATGTTGACTCTGCCTAATCATGTTATGATTTTCTAAGTGTCCTGATACCACTTCCTTAACAATGGATTCCAGCATTTTCCTGATGACTGATGTCAGGCTAACTGGCCTGTAGTTCCCTGTTTTCTCTCTCCCTCCTTTCTTGAATAGCGGTGTTACATTTGCTACCTTCCAATCCGCTGGGACCATTCTAGAATCTAGGGAATTTTGGAAGATCAAAACCAATGCATCCATTATCTCTGCAGCCACTTCTTTTAGAACCCTAGGCTGTAGGCCCTCAGGTCCAGGGGATTTGTTGGCTTTTAGTCCCTTTAATTTCTCTAGTACTTTTTCTCTACTTATATTAATTACGTTAAGTTCCTCACCCTCATTAGACCCTTGGTTCCCCACCAGTTTTGGTATGCTTTTTGTGTCTTCTACTGTGAAGACAGATACAAAATATTTGTTTAACGTTTCTGCCATTTCCTTATTCCCCATAATAATTTCTCCTGTCTCAGCCTCTAAGGGACCAATGTTTACTTTTGCTACTCTCTTCCTTTTTACATACTTGTAGAAGCTCTTACAATCTGTTTTTATATTTCTTGCTAGTTTTCTCTCATTCTATTTTTTCCTTTTTTATCAATTTTTTGGTCATCCTTTGCTGGTTTCTGAAACTCTCCCAATCCTTAGGCTTACTACTATTCTTCGCAACATTATAAGTTTCTTCTTTCAATCTAATGCTATCCTTAACTTCTTTCGTTAACCACAGATGGATCACTTTTCCCATGGAGTTTTTGTTTCTCAATGGAATGTATTTTTGTTGAGAATTATGAAATATTTCTTTAAAAAGCTAGCCACTGCTTATCTACCGCCATACCTTTTAATCTAATTTTCCAATCTACCTTAGCCAACTCACCCCTCATACCTATGTAATTGGCTTTATTTAAGTTTAAGACTCTAGTTTTGGACTTAGGCAAGTCACTCACAAACTTAAGGTGAAATTCTATCATATTATGATCACTCTGCCCCAGAGGATCTTTTACCATGAGATTATTAATTAACCCTGTCTCATTACACATTACATGATCTAAAATAGCCTGTTCCCTGGTTGGTCCCATAATGTATTGTTCTAGGAAACTGTCCCGAATGTAGTCCATGAACTCGTCCTCCAGACCACCTTTGCCAATTTGATTTGTCCAGTCTATATGAAGGTTAAAGTCCCCCACGATTATTGTATTACCTTTGTTACAAGCTCCTACTTTTTCAAGATTAATATTCTGTCCAACGGTATAGCTGCTATTAGGGGGCCTATATATTACTCCCACCAGTTTTCTGCCCCTTGTTATTCCTTATCGCCACCCATACTGATTCAACTTCCTGACCGTCCGAGCCAAGATCCTTTCTCTCTACTGTCCTTATATCATCCTTTATTATCAGGGCTACCCACCCTCCTTTTCCATTCTGCCTGTCTTTTCGAAACGTCAGGTACCCTGGAACATTTAGTTCACAACCTTGGTCACCTTGCAACCACGTCTCTGTAATGGCTATTAGATCAAACCCATTTATCTCTATTTGTGCCATTAGTTCATTTATCTTGTTACGAATGCTTCAAGCTTTCAGATAAAGAACTTTTAATTTAAATTTTTTACCATTATTCCCTGTTTTGACCTTATTCTCTGCTGCACTGCTACTGTTAAACTCTCTGTCCCTTCCTGTCACACTCTGCTTATTTTTACCCAAATTGCTACACTGCTCTATTGCCTTGATCTTTCTCTTTCTAACATTCCCCTCGCCTAACCGCTCCCCTCACTTTTTTAGTTTAAAGTCCTATCTACAGCCCTAGTTATTCGATTTGCCAGAACGCTGGTCCCAGGCCGGTTAAAGCGGAGTCATGCCAGTGCCCCATGAATTGAAATCCCTTCTTCCCACACCACTCTTTGAGCCACGCATTTAACTCTCTGATCTGCTTGACCCTATGCCAATTTGTGCGTGGCTCAGGTAGTAATCCAAAGATTATTACCCTTGTGGTTCTGCTTTTGAATTTAGACCCTAGCTCCTCAAACTCCCTCAGCAAAACCGCATTCTTAGTTCTACCTATGTCATTGGTTCCTACTTGGATTATGACAACTGGATCCTCCCCCTCCCACTCCAAGTTCTTCTCCAGCCGTGAGGAGATGTCTTTAACCCTGTGTAATGAAATCTGTTTGTCTTGCCTGTATTCATTTTGCACTCATGTATATTACCCTCCCCCACACTGTGTATAGTTTCACTTACACTTTCCTGACTAACCTGGAAGGTTCCAGGTCTTGGCTCTTGGCTCCGCCCCTGACTTCTCTTACATAAAGATCCCCGGATCTGTATGACTCATTCCTGTGAGCCAGTCGGTGTGTTGAGATGTTAGCTCTGATCTTAGTGATTAAAAGCCAACTTGTTAAAGTCTATAACTTCTAGTTTTGTGGTTATTGAAGGCACATCAATTTTAATCACTAAAGAATACTAGGATGGATCGACTCCTAAAACCAGAGCGTCTGGACTTGGATCCACATTCTGCTGAAGCATCAAATCAATTTGGACACTGGCTCAAATGCTTCGAACTCTTCGCGAGGGCCTCATCCGCTAGCGAGGTAGATAAACTGAGTCTACTGACTACTCGCGTTAGTCATCGGATTTATTCGTTCATCCGGGACGCCACCTCTTACACGAAGGCCATCACTATCCTGAAGGCCCAATACCAGAGGCCAGTAAACGAAGTGTACGCCAGACATCTGCTGGCTACACGCAGGCAGCGACCTGAGGAATCAATGGACGATTTCTTACAGGGCCTAAAGGACTTGGTCCGGGACTGTAACTGCAAGGCCGTGACGGCCAACGTGTACTCTGACGAATTGGTCTGCGATTCCTTCATCACGGGCCTCAAATCGAATTATATCCGGCAGAGACTGCTGGAGAAGGAGGTCCTGGACTTAAAAAAGGCAGTGGCCACTGTGCGATCGCTGGACGTGGCCCAGAAAAACTCTGACTCTTATTCTTCCGGCCATGCGGCCCTCACCGCCTCGTGCGCGCCGAGCGGGCCGCCATCTTGGAATCAGCCATCTTCCCCATCCAGGTCTCAGACCAGCTCTACACCACCAGAGTCCCCACACAGAAGTTCACCCAGGAGTCCTACTACAGCAGCAATGTCTCGAGGCCCGAAATGCTACTTCTATGGTCAGGCCAAGCACCCCAGACAACGATGCCCAGCGAAGGACGCTACATGCTTCAAATGTAAAAAAAAGGGGCATTTTAGCAAAGTCTGCAGGGGGAATCCGATTTCCAACTCCGTCACCACCTCGTGCGGGCCGCCATCTTGGGATCCGCCATCTTTTCCCGACTCAACGGCCGCCCAGGGCCCAACAGTCGCTTCGACCATGGTGGATCAATCCAGGCCACACCCGTTGACAAAATCCATGATGGACATACAGGTAAACGGGAATTTAACGAAATGTTTAATTGACTGTGGGAGTACCAAGAGTTTTATCCACCCTAGCCTGGTACGGCGGCACTCATTAACGGTAACCCCTACACGGAGCAGAATTGCTATGGCTGCTAAGCCCCACACTTCGGACATTTTGGGCTACTGTGTGGTAACACTGACTGTAAAAGGCACGGACTACAAGGATTTTAAACTCCTCGTGATGCCAGAACTCTGTGTTAATGTAATCTTGGGCCTGGACTTCCAGTGCCACCACGAAAGTGTCACGCCAGCATATGGCGGGTCCCAGCCGCCACTCACAGTCTGTGGCCTATCAACCTTAAAAATCAGCCCGCCCTCTTTATTCGCTAATCTCGCTCCGAACTGTAGGCCCATAGCGACCAAAAGTAGACGGTACAGTCTGGAAGACAGACACTTTATCAAGGCGGAAGTGGACAGACTCCTGCGGGAAGGCATTATTGAATGCAGTACCAGTCCGTGGCGTGCCCAAGTAGTCATAGTTAAAAATAGCGAAAAGAAACGGATGGTAATTGACTACAGCCAGACTGTTAATATTTATACCCAGCTGGACGCCTACCCTTTACCCCGCATATCAGAAATGGTCAACCAGATTGCGCAATACCGAGTCTTCTCGACTATCGACCTCAAATCCGCGTATCACCAGCTGCCCATTAGAACAGAGGACCACCCATACACCGCCTTTGAGGCGAACGGACGCCTCTACCATTTTCTCAGAGTGCCCTTCGGGGTAACAAATGGGGTCTCGGTCTTCCAACGTGAGATGGACCGCATGGTTGATGAGAATAAACTACAAGCTACCTACCCCTATCTGGACAATGTCACTATCTGCGGGCACAACCAGCAAGACCACGATCTAAATCTTGCGAGATTTTTAAAAACTGCCCTAAAGCTGAATCTAACCTACAACGAAGACAAATGTGTCTTCAACACAACTCGTCTCTGTATCCTCGGCTGTGTGGTGGAAGATGGGGTAATTGGACCGGACCCTGACCGATTACGCCCCCTAAAGGAACTGCCCCTGCCACACAATCCCAAAGCTTTAAAAAGGTGCCTGGGATTTTTTTCGTACTATGCCCAATGGGTGCCCAATTACTCTGATAAGGCCCGACCCCTCATTAAATCGACGTCCTTCCCACTATCAGCTGAAGCTCGGGAGGTTTTCACCAGTATCAAACAGGACATTGAAAGGGCTGCACTGTGTGCAGTGGACGAAAGCATTCCCTTTCAAGTCGAAAGCGATGCGTCAGACTTTGCCTTAGCTGCGACCCTCAATCAGGCTGGGAGACCTGTGGCCTTCTTCTCCCGAACCCTTCAGGGACCTGAAATCAGGCACTCTTCTGTCGAGAAGGAGGCACAGGCTATAGTGGAGGCAGTGCGGCACTGGAGACACTACCTAGCCGGCAAACGTTTCACCCTGCTCACCGACCAGCGGTCGGTGGCTTTCATGTTTAATAACAAACAAAGGGGGAAAATCAAGAATGACAAAATACTCAGGTGGAGGATCGAACTATCCACGTTCGACTATGATATTATGTACAGGCCGGGAGCCCTTAATGAACCCCCAGACGCCCTATCGCGGGGAATGTGTGCCAGCATTCATACGGACAAATTACAGGGTCTCCACAACGACCTCTGTCACCCAGGGGTCACCCGACTATACCATTTTATAAAGTCCCACAATCTGCCCCACTCCATCGAGGAGGTCAGGGCAATGACCAGAGCCTGCCGCATCTGTGCGGAATGCAAGCCTCATTTCTACAGGCCTGACCGTGCACACCTTATCAAAGCCACACGGCCATTCGAGCGCCTAAGTCTGGACTTCAAGGGACCCCTTCCCTCTGCCGACCGTAACGTATACTTCCTCAATATCATCGATGAATATTCCCGCTTCCCCTTCGCCATTCCCTGCCCAGACATGACCAGTGCCACGGTCATCAAGTGTCTCTGTAATCTATTCTGCATGTTTGGCATGCCGAACTACATACACAGCGATAGGGGGACGTCATTTATGAGTGACGAACTGCGCCAGTTCTTGCTCTCAAAGGGGATAGCCACTAGCAGAACCACTAGCTACAACCCCCGGGGTAATGGGCAAGTGGAAAGGGAGAATGCTACTGTTTGGAAGGCTGTCACGTTAGGCTTAAAGTCAAAAGGCCTTCCGACCTCCCGCTGGCAGGAAGTCCTCCCAGACGTGCTCCACTCCATAAGGTCTCTGTTATGTACAGCCACTAACGTTACCCCTCACGAAAAGATGTTCGTTTCCCCCCGGAAATCCACCTCGGGCATATCTCTACCCACGTGGCTGACGTCTCCGGGGACAGTACTATTGCGGAAGCACGTGAGAGGCCATAAAACGGACCCCCTTGTGGAAAAGGTACAGCTCCTCCATGCAAACCCTCAGTACGCCTATATCGAATACTCTGACGGGCGAGAGGACACTGTTTCCATAAAAGACCTCGCTCCCTCGGGGAGCGGAGAGAACGATGAGAGACTACCCGAGGAAGACCTACACCAAAAAGAGACAGGGCGCCCAGAGGTATCAATACCCAACTTTAACCTGGAGGACACTGCAGATAAACTGGAAGACACTGCGGAGGTCCGGACAGCGGAGGAACCAGAATCCACTCCCCTAGAGGCACCGCAACCGGCTTTGCGCTGATCACTGAGAACCGCAAAACCTCCTGACAGACTCACTTTTTCCAACTTTTAAGAAACATCACCCCGATGGACTAAATCTAAAGAAGGGGTGAATGTAATGAAATCTGTTTGTCTTGCCTGTATTCGTTTTGCACTCATGTATATTACCCTCCCCCACACGGTGTATAGTTTCACTTCCTCTTTCCTGACTAACCTGGAAGGTTCCAGGTCTTGGCTCTTGGCTCCGCCCCTGACTTCTCTTACATAAAGATCCCCGGATCTGTATGACTCATTCCTGTGAGCCAGTCGGTGTGTTGAGATGTTAGCTCTGATCTTAGTGATTAAAAGCCAACTTGTTAAAGTCTATAACTTCTAGTTTTGTGGTTATTGAAGGCACATCACCCTGGCACCGGGCAGGCAACACAGCCTTCGGGACTCTCTTTCGCAGCTGCAGAGAACAGTGTCTATCCCCCTGACTATACTGTTCCCTACTACTAGCACATTCCTTCCTTCTCCCCCCACTTGGATGGCCCCATATACCAGGGTGTCGTGGTCAAGTTGCCCATCCTCCCTGCAGTCCTTTTCCTCATCCATACAGGTAGGAAGTACCTCGTACCTGTTGGACAAGGTCAAGGCTCCTCCATCATTACATCCTGGGTCCACATACCTTCCAGACTCGCAGTCACACCCTCCTGACCCTGACCACTGACAACCTCTAAAGTATTACTTAACCTAAAGGGTGTGACTGCCTCCTGGAACAAAGTGTCCAGGTAAGTCTCCCCCTCCCTGATGCATCGCAATGTCTGCAGCTCGACTCCAGCTCAACAACTCTGAGCCGAAGTTCCTCGAGTTGCAGCCACTTACTGCAGATGTGGTTGCTCGGGATCGCAATGCTCTCCACAAACTCCCATATGCTGCAGTTACGATACACCACCTGCCCTGCTATCTCTAACCTTGTTTTATTTATTAATTAATAAAAGCTTTTATTCAATCGATATTTTAGTTTTATTGTTTGATTATTTTATCTAGTTTAAGTTATTAACTTAACAAGTACTAGCAAGTTACAGTTTCTCAGCACTTAAGGTAACCCCCTTCCCTAACTTAGAGAGCAAAGAAAAAGCTGTAATGCTCACCAACCAATCACCAATCTGCTCTCCTGTGATGTCACTCTTTGATTTTTTTTGTTGTTGTTTTTGAATCAGAGCCTCGCCACTGCCGCTGCTTTAATTCAGGTCTGTCCTCGGGCCGCTCTTTATCCTCTCACCGCTGCTGCAGCTTTAATTCAGGTCTGTCCTCGGGCCGCTCTTTATCCTCTCGCCACTGCCGCTGCTTTAATTCAGGTCAGTTCTCAGGCCGCTCTTTATCCTCTCGCCACTGCCGCTGCTTTAATTCAGGTCTGTCCTCGAGCCGCTCTTTATCCTCTCGCCGCTGCTGCAGCTTTAATTCAGGTCTGTCCTCGGGCCGCTCTTTATCCTCTCGCCGCTCCCACTGCTTTAATTCAGGTCAGTTCTCAGGCCGCTCTTTATCCTCTCGCCACTGCCGCTGCTTTAATTCAGGTCCGCTCTCAGGCCGCTCTTTATCCTCTCGCCACTGCTGCTGCTTTAATTCAGGTCTGTCCTCGGGCCGCTCTTTATCCTCTCGCCGCTGCTTTAATTCAGGTCCGCTCTCAGGCCGCTCTTTATCCTCTCGGCACTGCCTCTGCTTTAATTCAGGTCCGCTCTCGGGCCGCTCTTTATCCTCTCGCCGCTGCTTTAATTCAGGTCCGCTCTTGGGCCGCTCTTTATCCTCTCGCCACTGCCTCTGCTTTAATTCAGGTCCACTCTCAGGCCGCTCTTTATCCTCTCGCCACTGCCGCTGCTTTAATTCAGGTCTGTCCTCGGGCCACTCTTTATCCTCTCGCCGCTGCTTTAATTCAGGTCAGTTCTCGGGTCGCTCTTTATCCTCTTGCCGCTGCCGCTGCTTTAATTCAGGTCCGCTCTCGGGCTGCTCTTTATCCTCTCGCCACTGCTTTAATTCAGGTCCGCTCTCGGGCCACTCTTTATCCTCTCGCCGCTGCCGCTGCTTAATATAGTCAGCGAGGATGGGGTGATGGGCAAGTGGGATTTGATGTAGACAGATGCAGTTGGATCCGGACATCGGTTTTGAAGGCGGGGCAGGAGAGTATTGGAATAGTTATGTCTCTGTGAAGTGCCTTGGGATCTTTGTCTATGTTAAAGGCACTGTATGAATGGAAGTTACTGTTTTTTGTTGTCTGTTGTTGATGTTCTCAATATCTGGATGTTCGAAGAACGTCAGCAGCTGAGGAGCTGAGCTAAGGATGGAGATCGGCAATGTTACTGGGGTGGAAGTAGGCGGTCTTTGTAATGGAGTGGACGGAAGGACTCCAAGGACTCTGAACAGAGGCAGGTCGAGCAAATTTCATGTAGAAATTCATGCATTGCTCTGACTATGGAAATAACACAAAGTGAAAGTCACTTAACAACAACTTGCATTTATATAGCGCCTTTAACGTAGTAAAACGTCCGAAGGCACCTCACAGGAACGTCATCAGACAGAAATTGATACCAAGCCAAAGAAGAAGATCTGAGGACAGGCGACCAAACACTTGGTCAAAGAGGTAGGTTTTAAGCAGCCTCTTAAAGGAGAGAGTGGTGGAGTGGCGAACAGGTTTCGGGAGGGAATTTGAGCTTAGACGGCTGAAGGCATGCCTGCCAATGGTGGGGTGAAGGAAATGGGGGATACCAAGAGGCCAGAGTTGAAGGAACAGTGTTGAAGGAAGATTGTAGGGCTGAAGGAGGTTACAGAAATAGGGCAAGGCGAGGCGAGGCCAAGGATGAATTTGAACACGAGGATAAGAATTTTAAATTCTAACATTTATTTTCATATGATTTTATCTAATTGACTCTACCACAGAATTTCAGCTTAACACAACAGCTCTCCTGATGACTGGGTGATATTATCCACTGGGTAGCTGAGACTTTGGATGATTTTGCCAATGGGGGTGCGTCAGTGGCGGGACTGCTGCTTGTCAGGTTTTAGTCCCGCCTCCATCGACTTGAGGCAAACCCACGCTATTTTCCCTTGATTGACCTTGTTAAGCCTGCCCAGTGGGCTTAGCAGGCCAATTAAGTGGAAGCCGGTTACAGAGAACGTCAGCGTATGACATTTCATCTGTCAAAATTTGACAGATGAATTGTCATCGTTTGACAGCTTTGAGAAGCTGTCAAACACTGACATTCTCTGTTGTTTGGTGAGTTCTTGTACTCAAGGCTCACCAAACCTATTTCCTGAGCAGAAAGCAGGTGGTTGTTGCCTCGGAGAATGCAGCAGCCATTCTCTCATCTCTGCCATTGAGATGCCGGAGCCTCCAGATCCCCAACGATTGAAGCCTGCAGGAAGAAACAAAGGTAAGGAAACTTTCCACTCACCTCACATACTTACCTCTCCACACTTGCACCCATCACTCACCTCCACAACGCACTTTTGGATCCCTCCAACCCCCGCAGACCCACTGTTCACCTCGCTGACCCTGGCGGGGTTTCCCAACATCGGGAAGCCTGCACCTATGTTGGAAAAATGGGGATAATCCTCTTAACTTCCTGTTAACTACCTGTTGACAGGCAGTTAAGTGGCTGTAATCCCCTACCCGCCTCCAGGAGACGGGACTCAGCGCGGGTCGGGTACCCACCTCCTGGGAAGATGGCACAGAGGCAGGTTGGGGGCGGGATGGATACCCGCCCCCAGATGTTACCACTTTCCCGGCAGTCCCGCCTCCAAACCCACCTCCCCAGGGCTGGCAAAATCGCCCCCATTCAGACTAGAAAGTCCTCGGTTCGGTTTCCAGTCCCCAATTCCAGTTTGGTCATTGGATAGCTCTTCTTAGCCATTATGGCAGCAGAAGTCCTCCAGTGGACAGTGCACATGAGTTAGGAAAGGGAAAATTGTCTTATTTTCCTCTTCCTAATTACTAACCCTTTGGAAAGTGCAATGTCTGGACGTCAGGTGAAGCTAGGACCAGGCTCAGCTGTAATACCCCACAGGAAAAACGTGTGCCAACATTCACTTTCAATGCCAACACAGAGGTTGTGGCCACTTGAGGTACCAGAGCATGTCCGGTGCCTCAGCCAGTACACTCAGGAGGTGAGGGGAAGTAAATTGTCAGGTTAAAACAACTACCTTTTTCAAAACTTATTTCTAATAACACTTTTACATATAATAAATGTACTATGTTTAAAGCCATAAAATGTTTAGCTGCCAAACAACAAAACTAAGCAGAATATGTTATTTAAACACACCTAAATTCTTATTCCATCTAACCCAGCTGTGAGTGAATGGCATCAGCCTCATCAAACATTAGCACATAAATTACTGAGACCATGGAGCTGAACTGTTAATCCTTTTATACCTTGTTGATTATGTTGAACACAGAGCTGATTCAGCACAAGCAAAAATGGTGATTCAGCTCCAGTTAGCCAGTATTGTAAAAATATTGACGCATAATTTGCTGTCAAAATAATGGCAAGGCTAATAGCACTCGCCGTTATTTATGCACAAATGCTACCACAACTTCAGGCAGGGGCAGATGCATGGTTAAACACAGAAATCTAAAAGGTGCTGTCCAAGATGTACTGCTCCGTCATTAGCTTCAGGAAAACGGCATCTTGCTGTCTGCCTCACCATTGAAATGCATTGAACGGCGTGAAGTTTCTGTGCTTGCATGGTAGATACAAACTAGCCACAGAAAGTTAAGTCTTGTCAATTTCAGTCTAAGTATCCTTTTAACAACGTGATAAGTAGCAATTACTGCCAGTCAACCTCCCTGGCACTGAAAGTTAACTATTACAAATCTGGAGTCTCATTCCTTCAGGTTTTAATTGTTGTTGGAGATTTTAAAAATGTAATATTTAAAATTTATTTTCTGTCACTTTTTTCTCTCTCTAAATCAAATCTTCCTTTCCCTCTCTTTATGTATCTGATTTGACATTGCATTCACCCACTCATTTTACACTTCCTTTCAGTCATTGCATTGATAATTTCACAATCTTTTAATCTGGTTAAGTAGATACTGTACACAGTTCCTTGCCCTGTTCACTCCGGTCCCAGATGTCTCGCTGCAACATTTATCAGCTCATAATTTCAGCAATTTATCATGCAAAAAATTAAAAAACCTAAATGTGCAAGGGCAAGACTAACAGCAGACACCGTTAGATGCCCTGCCACAGCAAATTATGGCCCATTCTGCATTTATGATTAATTCAGAATAAATGAATTCCACCATTATTGTGGCTTTCATTTACATCAAGTGAACTCTAGCTCATGGGATTTCAAAAACTGGCTCTGCAAGAGTGAGAAAACACAGCTGTCATAATCCAGTCTACTTTCTGCCCTAGTGCTTCAATAGTGAAATAAATATTCTCTGATGGTCAGATTAAAATCAGATTGAAAAGGTCAGAACTTTTACAAAAAACATCTGATCATATACACCGGATGTTGGTATGAGTAGGTTTCTATGATATTGTTTTTGCATTTGCCAGCATTATTTCAGTACGAGCAGAACAGAAAGCTGAATTGAGGTTTGGGGTATAAAAACCCTAAAGTAAGAAGGTGGGACTAGTAGGGAGAGCAGTAAGTGAGGGAGGAATGTTGGCTGGGCCGCAGGGAGAATGTCCTACTCTTCTTCAAAGAGTTCCAAGGGATCTTTAATGTCCACCTTACAAGTTAAGTTTGCATTATGACAATGCATAACTCCCTCAGTATATCAATAAGGTATCAGCTATGTGCTCAAATCCAGAAACAGGGTTTGAACCCACAACCTTCTGACTCGGATAACGGTGCTACCAACTGAACCAAACTGGCACTTGTATGGGTTGTAAAAGTTAGGCCTCATATTATTCCCTCCTTACTGTATAAGCATCTGTTCTGCCTCTCGTCTATTGGCACATTTGAGATCACAAATCTAGCTTTTGGAGAATTAAAGTGCTACACCATGTGTTACAACTCCATCCCACATTAGATTGGAGCATTAAACTGCAGCCAAAAAAAAATTAAAATGGGCAGCAAATTGCATCCCCCAAACAAACAGTGGGTTGGATCTTGCTGGAAAAATAATGATGTGTTAAAGACACATGCCGTTATTAATGTGCAAACCGGCCAGCAAATTCAGGGAATGAAGATACGCCCTGAGTTGCAAATTTCCCGAACTTGCTGGTCGATTTACGCCATTTGTTTTGCACAAACGACATCTCACCAGTAGCCTTCCTATTATTTTTAAGAACTTGCTGGAATTGTACATTAATTGACCATTAAACCCGCCACAGAAAGGTAAGTCTGGTAAATAATAGCATAGGTACCCTTTTAACGACGTGTTAATTGTTATTGTAATGCTACTTAACCTCTCTGGCCCAGAAAAAGAACAATTGAAATTGTGGAGTCTCATTCCTTCAAGTAGTGAATTGTTCTTAGAGATTTAAAAAAAATTAAATTTAAGAAGAAAATTGTTACTTTTCCTTTCTCTCTTAATCCAATCTTTCTTTCCTTCTCTTTATTTCTATTCCTGTACCTGATTTGACTCTAATTTGAAAGGAATCATTACTAGTCCTAGCCCCTTTCAGGCTACCCCAGATCAGGTGTATTCCCCAGACGTTCACTTTCAACTAAAGTTAGAGGTAGCCGAATCCTAAAGATGCTTAATTGGGTCTAAAGATCCAGACTATCTCTCCCTAAAGGAAAGGAATGACCTGAAGATGTTACCGTCCTCCAGATAGCACGTTTAATAAGTTTAGCTAGACTGTAACCTTCCGGATATTATGAGGGTCCTGAAAACTCCCCCAGAATTCTGCAACTCCTCACTAAAGAGTGTACAGAGATTGAGTTTGCAAGTTTGATACAGAAGTACTATGTGAGACAATTCTAAAAAAAATATAAATTTATTAAAGAACCGACATGTAATTACAATAGGTATTTCAATCACAACATTAACAGTTCCAAATACAAAAAGCATACAATTCTTATCAGAGATCCTTATTCTCAAATCTTAACTTTTGTTACATTTTTACATTTCTTAGTCTTATTCCAAGATATCCATCAACATCAAATACAAGTACCTTTTTCCTCGAGATACAAAGAGTTGAAGACTTACAGAGCTTGCCTCTGAAGCCTGAGAATCACTTTGCCCCTTCAAGCGAACCTGTCTTCCCATTTGAAAGTCAAATTTTTATACCCTTTCTCAGTGGTATTTCCTTTGAAGTTTTCTGCTGATGTAAGCTAATTATCTCTAGTCATTTTTCAATTGACCCCTTCTATTCTTACAGTTATTTCAGCTTGTAGCATTAAGAATTACGTCTCCTGTGTAGGTGTCTCAAGCTTAACACAAAAACAATGTGATGGCTGTGCATCTATTTGATGTCATTCTTATGAAGGTCTTCTGTTTGTATCTTTTGCATTTAGAACACTTCAGCTGGTTGCACCATTGTCTTTTTAGTTACCTCAGTTGGTTGCAACACATAATCATGTCTCCGTGTTTCATTTGATGTCATTTTTACGAAGGCATGTTTCTTTAATTTTACGTGATTCTTTCCAAAGTGTTGGTTTAAAACACCTAACTGGGTATAGCATTGTGTACTTTCCAAGGCTTCAGACTTCCTGGAACCTTTACCCTTCTGCTTCAATAAGGCTATTGTCTCAGTGTCAACAACTTATCTTATCTCAACAGCCTGTATGCTGTTTACAGCTTTAGATTGTTGAGGCTTCCAGATTTTCAAACCCAGTTTGTCATGTTTTAATAAAGTCAGAATATTTCATAGAATGGTATATTTTTCTGAATATGGCATATTCCTTCACAGATTCACCCTAGATTCTTCACCATCATTCCTGTTTATTTCTCAATCCTTAAATATCATTGGTTAAGGAGATGCACTGTTGGTCCCATCATTCACCGAGGTCCCAGATGCCCTGATGCCCTCGCCACACCATTATCAGTTCACAGTTCCAGCAAGTTATGGCACAAAACATTTTCGAGCTGAAGGGTGCAAAAAAAAGTCTAACTTATGGCGTACACCATGAGATGTCCTGCTCCAGCAAGATTTGGCCCCTTCTGTTTATATTTGTGTGTCTCGTCTAGAATGACATTAGCATAAACTACACATGGCAGAACACATGTTTTTTTTGAAAATGTCCTCCCTTCTTCCACTCCTGGCATGGATTCATGGATACTGTGGTTTAGAAAGCAGTCAGAAATTATTTCAAAAGAAAGGGGCCAGTAAAAGGTTTATACAAATTACATTAGAGTCAGTGGCTGCTAAACATTAAGTAATGATCAGGCATGGGAGCTAACACATCATCACACTTAGAGTACTGTGCACAGTTCTGGTTTCCATATTATAAAAATGATTGAGGCACTGGAGAAGGTGTAAAAAAGATTCACAAGTATGATAACAGAACTGAGAGGATGTACTTATCAGGAAAGGCTGAGAAGGCTGGGTCTCTTTTTTCCAGAAAAGAGAAGGCTGAGGGGTGACCTATTAGAGGTCTTTAGATTATGAAGGGATTTGATAAGGTAGACTAGAGAAGATATTTCCACTTGCCCTATCACTTATATTAATAATAATTTATTAACCTGGATTCTTCCAATAAATTAAATCATTTACCACTATGAAAATTAATTGCATTGGAGTCCATCTTATTTGAATGCCATTCTGAGAAGCATGTAGATCAGTAAGTATGATCCCTATGAAATAACTCACCTCAAAAAAAGGCATCTTCTGTGCACTGTTTGTTGCAAAATCATGTGTTCTTTAAAACCATTTACAATTTCACTACAAAAGAACGAAGGAAATAACTTGTATTTATATAGCGCCCTTCACAACCTCTGGATGTTCCAAAGCATTTCAGAGATAATTAAGTACTTTTGAAGTGTAGTTACTGCTGTAATGCAGGGAAATGCAGCAGCCAATCTGCCTACAGCAAGGTCCCACAAACAGCAATGAAGAAATGACCAGTTAATCTGTTTCAGTGCTGTTGGCTGAGGGATAACTGGTGGCCGGGACACCAAGAGAATTCCTCCTGCTCTTCTTCCAACAGTGGAATGGGATCTTTTATATCCACCTGAGAGGGCAGACAGGATTTCGGTTTAGTGTCTCATCCAAAAGACGGCAATTCCAGCAGCACTGCACTGAAGTATCAGCCTACTTTATACGCTCAAGAGTCCCGAGTGGGGTTTGAAATAACAACCTTATGACTCAAAGGCAAGAGTGCTACCACCGAGCCAAGGCTGACATCTAATAACAGAGGAAACCTTTCCTCCAGGACCTTACATCCATTCTCTCCATTAGGTGGTACATTTTTCTTGTACAACCGAGTTGAATGATGTAATTGCAGAGCTTTTGCGTTCTATTTTCCCAAAACTAAGAAAATGCGAGTGACATGAATCAGTCATTCATGAAAGAAAGACTTATGAAATAATACTGAGTGGCCTACGGGTGGCGCTGTCCAGGGAGAGTATAAATACTCGGGCACGGGCCCAGCTTGCGCAGGACATTCTTAACAGGAACTAGTGAAGGACACAACTAGACCTCCATGTTGTAAAACAGTTGATTAAAGCTGTGTTTAACGCTTAGACCAAGTGCCGAGTAGTTTTCTTACGACAGTGAGTCAACAAGTTTTGCTGGGTGTGTTTTAATTCTAAAACTCAGCTCATTATAGTTCAAAAAGATGAAGCAAACCTTTGAGCATTTCTTTCATGAGATTACAAAACAGGTTTCAAGAAGCAGATTAGGACGTGGTTCCATAGGCGCTGATGACAACTTTAAAACGTTGAAAACATTTAGGAACATGCTCGGCAGCCAGTCAGCCTCTAACATTAGCAGGTATGACAAATGATGGGCCTTTTCCTTGCTGGCTATGATTTTCCTCTCCCTGTCACTTTATTGGATTCACATAGATTTATGATAGCTGCAATAATGTCCTGCTCTTCGCCCTTCAATGGCACCAATTGAAGTGAAAAAAGAAATAAGAGGGGCAAAGATGGAGTATGAGAATAGACTGGCAGCTAACAAAAAAGGGAATCCAAAAGTCTTCTGTAGGCATATAAATAGTAAATGGGTAGTAAGAGGAGGGGTGGGCCAATTAGTGACCAAAAAGGAGACCTACGCATGGAGGAAGATGGCATGGCTGAGGTACTAATTGAGGAGTTTGCATCTGTCTTTACCAAGGAAGAAGATGCTGCCAAAGTCATAGTGAAAGAGGAGGTAGTGGAGATACTGGATGGGATAAAAATTGATAAAGAGGTGACACTAGAAAGGCTGACTGTACTTAAAGTAGATAAGTCACCAGGACCGGCACGGACTCGATTCTATGAATTACAGCAAACCCTGAGCAAAACCTCTCTCAAATTACTTGAGAAAATAATGCCAGACCTATGTCCCCTTACAATAAGCCTGAAGCATTATTGGGGAGTGCTGGGGAGGCTAGCAAGCCTAATCACACAATTTGTCCTGTTTTTGCAAGTAAAAAGTTTTGCCAAAGTAGAGAGTCTAAAACATGCTGTGTTTGTTCAGTCCTCTTTCTAGTGGTGTGAAGAAACAGCAACGTGTCCCAATATCTCTGAGCCTTGAAAAGCTCCATCCTGAAGGGTGGGGTGAGCAAAACAAAAACAAAATAGAAAATACTATTTCCCAGGGCGGCTGAAAACAAAATCATACCCTGGTGTCCTTTCATCCAACTTGAGCGCTCCACAAAAATGCAAAAAAATTAACAATGGTTAAAAATAGTAAATGGAAACAAAATCAAAATAAGTAGAAAAAAATGCCTATTAGATGGGCATGCTCATGGCACAATGACAGTGATCAGGAAAAATAGTCACTGCAGCACATTACCAGCTTGACGGACATTGAAAGTAGTTACAGACAAGATTGCCATCTGCAAAGTTAAAATATGGATTTTGGTGGTCGTGTATTTTTAACCAATTGCAATTGCAGGGGAAAACTGTGCCCCATATGGCAACTAGTTGAGATGTTTGTTCAGCATAGAATGCTTTGCTCACCAACAACAGGCTTGTAACAAGTTGTTACTATGGACACGTGTCCGAGTAGACTCCAAGTATGAATCAGTTTTCTGTTACCCTCACCTTCCACATGTACCAACTCTCAACCCAACAAGACCACCCATTCCCCTCTTATCTCTGCAACATGAATGGCCCCAAGTGTCAAGTAATACATAGGTGTACAAGACACTCCCATGTTTATATCTGCAAAGCACAATGTATCCTGTTATTCTGTGTTCTAACAAGACATAAAGAAAACACAAATTGTTGTATAAGCCAATAATAATAAGTTATTTTGGAAAAGTGTATTTTTTAAAACAATCAAGAGCACACAATTACTTTCATAACTACTCTGTGCAACATTCAAAGGGGTTTGTTAAAACTGAAGAATTTTATGCAACTAGGTCAAAGAAAGAGAGGCTGAGATTTCCACCAAGTAGACAAGCACAATGCTGCCAAATAAAAGCACCCAGTCACTGCTGACTATCAAAATATCACATACAACACCCTGAAAATAGGTTGCTGCACACAGCAATTAAAGCAACATGAATTATTACAGATACAATGCCAATGGTATTTCTTGTGGGTTTATTTGCATGATTGAGCTGCTTTAGACACTAATACAACCAGTGAAAGCATGCTGCTGTGCGATAAAACCATTTGAACCATTTTATATGGGTTAATGAAAAATAGTCGGCTCCTGATAATTCAATGTCATTCCTTGAACATAAAAAATATTAAATTATCCAACATTATGAATTAGGCAGCTCTGAATTTACTTTTTCTTTTTAACATGTTCCCACACAACGTCATTTCTTTTAACAGAAATGCATACCCAGTTATTAAATTTCTTCTTCTTCTTTCTTCTTAGGCAGTCCCTCGGAACCGAGGATGACTTGCTTCCACATTAAAAATGAGTTCTCAGGTAACTGATGAGTCCAATGCGGGACCTACAGTTTCTGTCACAGGTGGGGCAGATGGTGGTTGAAGGGACGGGTGGGTGGGGTGCTTGGGTTGACGTGCGCTCCTTCCGCTGTTTGTGCTTGGCTTCGGCTTGCTCCCGGCGAAGAGACTCGAGGTATTCGGCGCCTTCCCGGATGCTTCTCCTCCACATTGTGCGGTCTTGGGCCAGGGATTCCCAGGTGTCGGTGGGGATGTTACACTTTTTCAAGGAGGCTTTGAGGGTGTCCTTGAAGCATTTCCTCTGCCCACCTGGGGCTCTCTTGCCGTGTCGGAGCTCCGAGTAGAGCGCTTGTTTTGGGAGTCTCGTATTGGGCATGCGGATGATGTGACCCATCCATCGGAGCTGATCGAGCGTGGTCAAAGCTTCAATGCTGGGGATGTTGGCCTGAGCGAGAACACGGACGTTGGTGCGCCTATCCTGTCAATGGATTTGCAGGATCTTGCGGAGGCAGCGTTGGTGGTACCTCTCCAGTGCTTTGAGGTGCCTGCTGTACATGGTCCATGTCTCTGAAGCATACAGGAGGGCGGGTATTACTACTGCTCTGTAGACCATGAGCTTGGTGCCGGGTTTGAGGTCCTGGCCTTCAAACACTCTCTTCCTCAGGCGACCGAAGGCTGCACTGGCACACTGAAGGCGGTGTTGGACTTCGTCATCGACGTCTGCTCTTGTTGACAGTAGGCTCCCGAGGTATGGAAAGTGGTCCACGTTGTCCAAGGCCTTGTCATGGGGGCAGTACTGTGTGGTGGGGGCAGGTTGGTAGAGGACCTTTGTCTTACGGATGTTTAGTGTAAGGCCTATGCTCTCGTACGCTTCGGTGAAGGTGTTAACGATGGTTTGGAGTTCGACCTCAGAGTGTGCACAGACGCAAGCGTCATCTGCATACTGTAATTCGACGACAGAGGAAGGGATGACCTTGGATCTGGACTGGAGGCGACGGAGGTTGAACAGTTTCCCGTTTGTTCTGTAAATTAGCTCCACTCTAGCGGGGAGCTTACTGAGGGTGAGATGGAGCATTGCCGCAAGGAAGATCAAGAAGAGCGTTGGTGCGATAACACAGCCTTGCTTGACCCCGGTCCCTACATGAATTGGGTCTGTGGTGTCAGGATCACGGCTTGCATGTCGTCATGAAGCAGGCGGAGGATGGTGACAAACTTTTGAGGGCAGCCGAATTTGAGGAGGACACTCCATAATCTCTCATGGTTGACAGTGTCAAAGGTCTTTGTGAGGTCAAAGGCGGCCATGTACAGCGGTTGGTGCTGTTCCCTGCATTTCTCTTGTAATTGGCACGTGGTGAAGTTGGTCTTGACTGCACTAAAGCACGTCGTGGTTGTCGGCTAGCTGCTGGATCTCCTGCGCTTTCTCCACCCACCACCTGTTCTTTAGGTCGCGTGTTTTTTGTTAGACCTCGGCCTTCAGGCATCTGTAGAGCTGCTTTCTTGCTCTCGAGTTGTGTAGCTGTTTCCAGATCAGGAATGCCTTGTGCTTGCGGCTTATTAGTTCCTGGATCTCCTGGTCATTCTCGTCAAACCATGCTGGTGTTTCCTGGTCGAGTGATCGAGCGTATCTTCACAGGTGCTGATTATGGAGGCCTTGAGTGCAGACCAGGCGCTGTGGACACTCTGTGAGTCGTCAGGTTGTTTGTGAGGCGCAGGCTGAATAGGGCATTTCTTAGAGGGGTATTTGAGTGCTTTGTGGCTACATTGATGGAGATGACAGAGTGGATTAGGCAGTGGTCTGTCCAGCAGTCGTCAGCTCCTGTCCTGGCGTGGAAGACCTTGCGGTCCCTTGCTCGGACAATGACGTAGTCCAACAGATGCCAGTACTTGGAGCGAGGGTGCTACCATGAAGCCTTGTACTTGTCTCTCTGCCGGAAGAAGATGTTGGTTATGACAAGGCCATGTTCTAAGCATTTTGTCAGGAGGAGGGTACCGTTGGAGTTGGCTTTCCCTACCCCCTCTCTGCCGATCACACCTCCCCAGAGGTCTGTGCCCTTTCCAACACTGGCGTTAAAGTCACCAGGGAGGATCAGCTCGTCACCCGTTGGGACTCGGGACAGGGATTGTTCGAGGCTGGAGTAGAATTCCTCTTTGGTCTCGTCTGTGGCTTCCAGTGTTGGGGCATACGCACTGATGACCGTAGCGCACTGGTTCCGGGCTAGGGTGAGCCGAAGAGTCATGAGGCGCTCGTTTATACCGCTAGGGGAGCCTCTGAGATGCCTAACTAGTTCATTTTTTATGGCGAATCCTACCCCATGGAGGCGGCGTTCTTCTTCAGGTTTGCCTTTCCAGAAGGTGTAGCCACCACCTTGCTCCTTGAGCTGGTCTTCCCCTGCCCGCCGGGTCTCACTTAGGGTGGTGATGTCAATGTCGAAACGTCTGAGCTCCCGTGCAATGATAGCAGTACGGCGTTCCGATCTGTCACTGTTGGGGTTGTCCATGAGGGTCCTGACGTTCCAGGTCCCGAACTTCATTTTAAAGGGTGGAAAATGCCTGTGCATGAATTCTTTTAACGTAGGGTGGCTGTTGCACACCAACTACCACATGGCTTGACAGAGCAAGGTCTTGCTCCAATGGCAAGGGGATCCAAGACGATTGGAGACCAGGCTCTGCTACAACGGCCTAGCACACACACACACATACTGCTACTGTCCTCCTCCCTCCGGTCTCTCTGACTGGGTTTTGAAGGAATGTATTGTGGTCCTCCCGACCTCGCTGTTGGCCCGTGCCGCACCTTCCCTGGGCCCCAACCCCGCTGCTGGTCCCTGACAAGATGGCTCCTGGGCTGGCAACTCCCTAGGGAGCTCCTTTGCCATCCTTAGCGCTTTCTCCCCTAGTCTCCTCTCTTCTGCTGTTTAAGTTCCCCTGCCTCGAACAGTGGGTGCATTTTATCCCTAACTGAAAGTTCAAGCTGCAAGGTTAAAGTTACCTGAGCCCACTGCCCATCCCCGACCTTGCCTGTTCTTTGTTCTCAGTGAGCACTGGCTCTTCACTTAAACTTAGCTCCCAAATTCCCAGACCTCTCTTCCATCAAGACTACGCTTCTCCACTGGACTAGTGGATCGCAAGTGGAGCTCGGGACCAGGGATCGCAAGAATATCAGTGCTAATTTAATCCTGTGAGAGACAACATCACTCATGTCCGAGGCCGGGACCCAAGAGCGAGGACAAGCCCAGCAGCAAGGTCAAGGCCCAGGAGTGGCACAGTGTGTATTAAATTTAACACTTCGGGCACACTACTAGAAAAATGTGGCAACATTTCTGCTCTACCTTGCAGATGATTTATTTTCATAAGTTAACTGTTTCAAAGATTAGACAGGAAAAGTTAACATTTTCATCTGTGCTGAGGAATATAAACTGTTGCTGCCACGTGGTCAACATACCATAGTCATGGACAGATGGTAAAGTGATATCGATAGCTTGTAATCAACATCAAAAACCACAATTTAGAAAAACTGATGCACATACTCAAAAGAACAACCACATACATTTTTGTTTAAAAACATGTTAGTCACTAATTAAGTACTAAAATTGTTATGAAGGATTTTTATTCTCATTGTAACTTTCAGCGGATGCCCATCCAGAAATAAACATTGTACAAATGTCCAATGTCAGAAATGCATTTTCGAATATAGGAAACTTTGCAGAATTTTCAACAAGCTTACAATTATAGATCAAACTACAGCACAAAACAACAGTATATACTTCACAAGTCTGATAGCAAAATACTGCGGATGTTGGAAATCCGAAATAACAACAGAAAATGCTGGAAAAACTCAGGTCAGGCAACATCCGTGGACAGAAATTTGAGTTGACGTTTCGGGTCGAACCCTTCTTCAAAACTGGAAAGAAAAGATAGATCGGAGGCAGGGCTGTGATCGGACAAAAGAATAAAAGAAACAAAAGAAGTAAAAAAGAGACAATAAAAGGTATTAGAAGCTAGACGAGATGGTAATAGGCTGAGATTGGGTGTAAAGTGTACTGGCAGGGCAAGAGATAGCTGCCAGGTGTGAGAGAGAAACAAAAGGAAAGGGGGAGGGAAAGGAGTGGAAAAATTACAAGAAAATTGTAAATTTGTAAAAAAGCTGCCACACCTGGCAGCTATCTCTTGCCCTGCCAGTACACTTTACACCCAATCTCAGCCTATTACCATCTCGTCTAGCTTCTAATACCTTTTATTGTCTCTTTTTTACTTCTTTTGTTTCTTTTATTCTTTTGTCCGATCGCAGCCCTGCCTCCGATCTATCTTTTCTTTCCAGTTTTGAAGAAGGGTTCGACCCGAAACGTCAACTCAAATTTCTGTCCTCGGATGTTGCCTGACCTGCTGAGTTTTTCCAGCATTTTCTGTTGTTATTACTTCACAAGTCTGCTTGATTCTGATGTTGATCCGCACGCTAGATAAAGCATCAAACCCGATGAAACAGAAACTGCTAAAAAGGCTTGCTCAGGAAAACAAATGATAAGCAACATGGATACATTCATAGCCTTTGAATACCAGAATAATTTTAGTTTCGCAATAACTCAGTTTCCAGTTGACGTATTATTAAATATTAAATCCTTTTATTTAATTTGTGAATACTGTTACAATAAACATTACAATCTACATTTCAACCTCCTGATATCTAAGATAGCTATTACATAGAGAACATTCGTATGTTACAAACTATGAAATAAAAAGGACTGAAATAATTATCTTCAATACTGGTTACAGGCAGTGGCTCTCAAAGGGTAACTGGTTTATTGTTACGCCATCTATGTACTAAGTAGAAAATGCTGGAAATACTCAGCAGGTCAGGCAGCATCTGTGAAGAGAGAAACAGAGTTAACGTTTCAGGTCGATGACCTTTCGTCACGGTGGCATAGTGGTTAGCACTGTTGCCTCACAGCGCCAGGGACCCGGGTTCGAATCCGGCCTCGGGTGACTGTCTGTGTGGAGTTTGCACATTCTCCCCGTGTTTGCGTGGGTTTCCTCCGGGTGCTCTGGTTTCCTCCCACAGTCCAAAGATGTGCGGGTTAGGGTGATTGGCTATGATAAAATTGACCCTTAGTGTTAGGGGGATTAAATACGTGGGGTTACGGGGATAGGGTGGGATATGTGTTGGTGTAGGGGGATCGGGTGGGATATGTGTCGGTGCAGGCTCGATGGGCCGAAATGGCCTCTATCTGCACTGTGGGGTTTCTGTGATTCTGTGAACAGTGGATTTGACTGTATAGGCTTGTTGGAATGAACGTCCTGTTTTTGTACTGCAATTCTGTATGATCATAGCGCACAAAAGCTTTCTCCCTATTTCTTTAACAAATTGGAGATTCCATCCGATCTTTCAAGCGCTCTGCTAACTTTTCCCCACAAAATTCAATGCACCCTATTGACCCTCATAGACATGCTCCAACCTCAGGTATAACTTCCCCTGGTACTTCACGACTCTGCCCACAGACCTGAGCTCTGGCTTGAGAATGTGTACATGGAGAGATCTGTTCGTTCCCTCTCCAGGCTGACGACAGCTTGTGCTGGAAAAACTCAGCAGATCAGGCAACATCCGTGGACAGAAATTTGAGTTGACGTTTCGAGTCGAACCCTTCTTCAAAACTGGAAAGAAAAGATAGATCGGAGGCAGGGCTGCGATCGGACAAAAGAATAAAAGAAACAAAAGAAGTAAAAAAGAGACAATAAAAGGTGTTAGACCTGATCAAACACGAGAAGGGAAACTGAAAGTAATGAAGATGAACAAGGTTGAAGAGCTAAACGGAGATCCCGTCGAAGAGCAGAACTTCTTCAAGGTAGGCATTCCTAGAAGAGGTGTGGCAGTGAACCAAACACTCTTCGACGGGATCTCCGTTTGGCTCTTCAACCTTGTTCATCTTCATTACTTTCAGTTTCCCTTCTCGTGTTTGATCAGGTCTAATACCTTTTATTGTCTCTTTTTTACTTCTTTTGTTTCTTTTATTCTTTTGTCTGATCGCAGCCCTGCCTCCGATCTATCTTTTCTTTCAAGTTTTGAAGAAGGGTTCGACCCGAAACGTCAACTCAAATTTCTGTCCACGGATGTTGCCTGATCTGCTGAGTTTTTCCAGCATTTTCTGTTGTTATTTCGGATTTCCAACATCCGCAGTATTTTGCTATCGTACTAGTGTTTGGTTCACTGCCACACCTCTTCTAGGAATGCCTACCTTGAAGAAGTTCTGCTCTTCTCTTCGACGGGATCTCCGTTTGGCTCTTCAACCTTGTTCATCTTCATTACTTTCAGTTTCCCTTCTCGTGTTTGATCAGGTCTAACACCTTTTATTGTCTCTTTTTTACTTCTTTTGTTTCTTTTATTCTTTTGTCCGATCACAGCCCTGGCTCCGATCTCTTTTCTTTCCAGTTTTGAAGAAGGGTTCGACCCGAAACGTCAACTCAAATTTCTGTCCATGGATGTTGCCTGATCTGCTGAGTTTTTCCAGCATTTTCTGTTGTTATGACGACAGCTTGTGCCTGTATTAGTAAATAACACGTGAACAATAGCCTTTCTGTTGTTTTTCAGCATCTTGAGAACAGAGCTCCAGTGGAGCAAAGTGATGCAGATACCGGTGTGCAACAAAGATGCACGCTCCAAAGTGAGGTTCCTGGACTCTCCAACATGTCTGAATTTAACAGTCTGAGGCTGTGACCCTCCTGCCTGCTATGAGTGTTCCGGCTCCCTAGTCTCAGGCCTCTCACTGTCTCACCACTTACACTTGCATGAAGAAGGGCACTACATAGTGTGGGAACTCATCATTGGGCACAGAATCATTCAGTCCACTGTCTTTCCCCTCTGAGGGACTTAGAAACTCTGCTGCCTAATAATAACAGCAAATTAAGTGAAAGCAACTCTCATTATCGAAAACTGACGTGTGACTTTATGTGCTGTCTATATATAGTGAGTATACACAGTATTTATAATTTATTTCTAATCACTCCTCTGTAAAGTACCTTGGGATATCTTACTATGTTAAAGGCATTATATACGTACACGTTGTTGCTGTTTAATACCGTGTTTAATACTTTAAAAAAATACTTGCATTTATATAGCAGTATGTCAATCACATTGAAAAGCCTCAGCGATGCACACAATTAATTACCTTTGGAATGCTATTTCCCACTTTTCGAAACAGACTTCGATAGAACTATCTTCATTCATACACCTTCCTTATATTTTTATTCACCCATGACAAACATAGGCCGATAATTTAGTCCTATTCTAATAAGACCTAACAACTCATATAGCTGAGATACCAGTCTTATCTATCAGAGTAAGAAAGTAAACAAAATGATGTACAGTTGAATTTTGTGAAAAAGATATTAAGACAGAAGTTAATATTTCAAACTTGCAAGTTATCACACTTTATTTGCTTGACAGCTACATTGTTATTGCAAATGTTATTTTGAAGTGTGAAATCACAGCTAAATTTCAAGCTTTAATGTTCAATGAAATCAGTCAGTAATAAGTATATTATTCATTTCTTAATTCACATTAAATAATATGACTTCTTTCAAATGCTAGTTTCTTGCTGTGTCATTTTTTTAAAGTCATTTAAAGCACAGATATTATTTGTGATGAGACAGGGACTATTTTTAGTGCTATGTGATCCAACAGTAGGATTGTCATTTATATGATTACTTAACTAAAGCTTTCATGATGCTTACTGATGATCCTCTGTACCCTGTCCCAAAATGATTCCAATGATTCAGGTAATGGAAGAGCTGGTAAAGTTTCAGTCGCTTCTCAAACCCCGCTACTTTGGGAATTTTGTTATGGTATGCTGTATAGAAGGCTGTGCTGAACCCTCCAAATATTCCAGATATTGCCAGTTCATACTCAGAGTGGCCATAGAAAGAGGCGGGATCAAAAATGACTGGACCATCTTCTACTTGTCCAATATTTCCTCCCCATAGGTCTCCATGAAGAAGAGCTGACGTAATTTCGATGTCATGAAATAGAGCAGGTATCTTCAACTGGAAAGCAAAATGTCAACAGTTAATGCCATGTAAAGAGGAGGCATGAATTGTGGTCTGGGGGTGTAGCTCATTGATGCATCCATGAACTGTGGTAAGTTTGGGTGTAAGCTTATGATTCCTCCACACAGCGAGTCCCCAAGCTCAGTTGGGCTGTAAGGTATCGGAATCAATCCCCCAATAGGAGGAGGTAATAGAGGAGGAGTCTAAATGAGCTGCTACCATGGACAGCCCAGTACAGGAAACTTTGGTTTATCCGGAGGTTAACTGTCCGGAATGCTCGAGCCACCGGCAAAAATCAGGAGCCGTTTCGTTAGTTTTTTTTTCTTTTCGTTGCTTTTTTTTCACCAGTCAGACTCTGCAAGGTCTCGCTGAAGCTGTTGCTAAGCTACAGAGACGCTTGCAAGGTACGGCCGACTGTTTAGAACCTGTTGCTAAGCAACAGGGTTTGTTGCCAGATACGGAGCTCAAAATCTCCGTATGTTTCAACATTAGCGCTGGTTTGTCCGGCAGTTTTGATGGGACAGCAACAGCTCGGTCCCGTCGGTGCTGGATAGCACAAAGTTTCCTGTACTTGGTCCAGTATTAGGGCTTGAACTCACAAACTTCTGACTCTGAGGTGAGCGTGTTCCCAACTGAGCCAAGTTTTAATGATGGCCATCACAATTATACAGTCTGTAAGAATCAATAAATAATTTGGCACAATAATCCTCTGAGCTTGTTGAGATTATTGTATCGCATTTACTTAAGTCGCTTGGTCAGGTTGCAGTATTAAAGATTTGTGTGTCACTGTATCTGTACCTGAAGCTTTGACCAGAGATCCCTTGCTTCACGGTCACCATATTCCTTTTCAATTAAATCCATCTGGATCTGAAGTCGTTGCCGAGCAAAGAAGTTAACCCAGTCACTCTGCCAGTCATTATTCTGATGAAAGAAAATTGAAGATTATAAAACAAAATGCCCAAATAATTTATTTTACTTCAATATTTGTCTTACAATTAGTGTTTTCCTGTTGGGCAAAAAATGAAACATTTTCTATCCACAGAGTTGTTACAATACTGCCAATCTGAATTTTGTATTATATACATAATCTTTGTACTTTCAGAAAATACAGACCACAATACCAGAACTGAGGTATTAAATTTGATGATAGTGGTGTGGTAGTATTATGTTTATCTATTCTGCAGACCGTAAGTAAGCATGGAACGAAAAAAAACCAGAGCTTCACAGAACATGTACAATTGCCCAATTGTTGTATTTAAACAATCTATGAAAATTCTTGAAGACAGATTCTTTCATAATGCACTTGGAGACCAGTATAATATCCTTGGACTGAACAGCTATCACGTGTGCAGTTTTTGTTCACCTGGATTACTTCGAAAGTCTTCACTGAATAAAATCACCAATCAAAGGATCAGAAGCTACTTCTCAATGACACCACAACGCACAGGTTGTAAAAAGCAGTAATAACATCCCCACTAATGCACTGCCACACTAGCACTAGGCATCAGTTCTAAAATCTTTTGATCTGTCAATACTGTAGACATGAAAACACCATTCATCTTGTTTCTGGTGCAGTCTTATATCTTAAATGCAGTCAACAGACTCCCTTCCTGGTGCTTCAGAATCATAGAGACATAGAATCATAGAACAGTACAGCACAGGAGGCGGCCATTCAGCACATCGCGTCTGTGCCGGCTCTTTCAAGAGCAATCCATTTAGTCTCACTCCCTGGCTCTTTCCCCATATCTGTGCAATTTTTCCCCTTTTGAGTATTTATCCAATTCCCTTTTGAAAACTACGACGGAGTCTGTTTCTACCACCCTATCAGGCAGTACATTCCAAATCCTAACCACTTGTTGCGTAAAAAAGTTTTTCCTCCTGTCACCTCTGCTTCTTTTGCCAATCACCTTAAATCTGTGCCCACTGGTTATTGATCCTTCAGCCATTGGAAGTTTCTCTTTAGTTACTCTATCTAAACCCTTCATGAATTTAAATGCCTCTATCAAACCTCCTCTTAACCTTCTCTGCTCTAAGGAGAACAACCCCAGCTTCTCCATTCTATCCACGTAACTGTAATCGCTCATCCCTGGAACTATATTACAAGGTCCTGGCAAAAGACTCTCTGCTCAGACATTGGAAAGCTTGCCTCAATTTCTGATTTCAAAGGAAGTAGGGTTGGACAATACTTCATAACAACATAAGAAACAGGAGCAGGAGTAGGCCATACGGCCCATTGAGCCTGCCCACAACCCTCTATTTATTGCTGAATTAGGATTCATTTTCTATTTGAATTCATTGACCAAGTCAGCATTCACTGCGTACGGTGGCAATTTATTCCAAAAGTATCAAGTTGTTGCTAAAAGAAAAAGCTATTCTGCTAATTGCCCCCTAATTTTAAATGTTAGAAAGGAAGATCGCTAATCATTGACCACTGTCACAGACCTCACTCATTCTGTGTTTTGTTTCAAAACTCCCAACAGGAAGCAATCTGAGAGTATTCTGAACTAAACCTTTTCTGATGCAACATCACAAGGTTCCATTTCTGTGACACTATAAATGGGTCCTACACCTGAATTTTGTCCCTAAATTGGTAATGTAATTCAGAATGGCACATAGATCACTAGTGTGAGAAATAGAAATACAGGTACACTATCCCTTATCCGAAAGCCTTGGGACCAGCTGAGTTTCGGTTTTCAGAATTTTTTCGGATTTCAGAAGGTATTATTATAAGACTGGGAAATTTGTATTTAATATAAATTTTAAAAGTTCAGGCTACCTCTTGCGACTGTTCCGTGTCTCATTCCCCTTCCTGCTTCTCTGGAAAGCCGGATATCGGCTGACTCCTACTAAACTGGCCCGCAAATCAGGTCGGGGGTCGGGTGGGGGGGAGAAAAGAATATCGGACGGGCCGCGGTTCAGGTCGGGGGGGGTGGTCGGGTCGGGTCAGGTGGGGGGAGAAGAAAAGAATATCGGACGGGTCGGGGGTCGGGTCGGGTGGGGGGGAGAAAAGAATATCGGATGGGCCGCGGTTCGGGTCGGGTCGGGGGGAGAAAAGAATATCAGACGGGCCGCTGCAGCTATCGGACTGGCCGCTGTGTTGTTGGGTTCACTCTCCCGGTACCTCCTTCACACTGCCCGGCTCGACCTGCAATCTTCTACCCAGGAGGGAACTCTGTGACCCTCTGCCCTGCTCAGCGTAAGTCATGCGCCACTCTGGTCATGTCGTGCGCACGACTTACGATGAATGAAAAAACTTTCGGTTTTTAGAGGTTTTCGGAAGTTCGGATAAAGGATAGTCTACCTGTACCACAATAACACAGTGAATGGGGTGGGGTGGCAGAAAGTGAGAGAGAGGGTTCCTGTAGGTTGGGACTAAGGCATTGTGGGGGCAGAGTAGAGCAAGCTTTACTTTATAGCTGATTAGCCTGCGAGTGTTTAATGTTGACATGATGCACAAAACAGCACAATATTCCACCTCTCATTACCAAGTCCCTCACCTTGCTGTACACAGAAAAAATGAAATATGAAAATAACCTTAGCTTGATGGATTGGGCTTCTGCAAATAGACCACGGAGATGATGTCAGCGCTCCTTGCAAAATGCCAGTTTCACAACATTAAAAAAGTAAAGGCAGTGTATTTATGGTCTAAGAAACTCAATGCAAAGCAGTCAAATTTGCTTATAATACCAAACTGGTAAGACAGTGGAAATGGAAGCAGCAGAATGAGTTGGACAAAATGAGGATATGGCAGATGATTAGCAGCTGAAATTCAGTGCAGATAAATGCAAAGTACTACTTATATGTATTCCATGAATTATATTGAAAATAGCTAAGGATAAAACTGAGAGACGTAGGGATTTTAGTGGACTCAATGCTAAATATGTCCAAACAATAGATCACAGCATTAATCAACAAAGACAATAGAATGTTGATCTACATAGCCATAACAACAGTTTAGTATTGCCTGTAAATTTAGAGGTAAGAAACAGCATGAAGTCCCAGTACCGAGTCCTGGGGCACTCTCCTGAGTTCATCACCCTAGCCTGACATTATTCCTCTAACTAGTGCCTGATGCTTCCTCTCTTTCAGCCAATTCCTTATTCACCTCCAGGTTTTACTGAATATATCTATTTTGGAAAGCTTGTGTAGCAGCCTTTCATGTGGAACTTTTGAGGTCCAGGTACATTGCATCATAGGAGGACAAAGGGATTAATTAAGAAAGGGAAAATAGAATATGAGAGTAAGCGTGCAAAATTAAGGCACATGGGATTGGGGGCAAGGTATTGACTTGGATAGAGAACTGGTTGGCAGACAGAAAGCAAAGAGTTGGAATAAACGGGTCTTTTTCCGAGTGGCAGGCAGTGACTAGTGGGGTACTGCAGGGATCGGTCCTTGGGCCCCAGCTATTTACAATATATATTAATGATCTAGACAAGGGAACTAGATGTAATATCTCCAAATTTGCAGACGACACAAAGCTGGGTGGGCGTGTGTGCTGTGAGGAGGATGCCGAGAAACTCCAGGATGATTTGAACAGGTTGGGTGATTGGGCAAAAGCATGGCAGATGCAATATAATGTAGATAAATGCGAGGTTATCCACTTTGGTGGCAAAAACAGGAAGGCAGATTATTATCTGAATGGCAATAGATTGGGAGAAGGGGAAGTGCAACGGGACCTGGGTGTCCTTGTGCACCAGTCGCTGAAGGTAAGCATGCAGGTGCAGCAGGCGGTTAAGAAGGCAAATGGCATGTTGGCCTTCGTAGCGAGAGGGTTTGAGTACAGGAACAAGGATGTCTTGCTGCAGTTATACAGGGCCTTGGTGAGACCACATCTTGAGTATTGTGTGCAGTTTTGGTCGCCTTATCTGAGGAAGGATGTTCTTGCCATGGAAGGAGTTCAGCGAAGATTTACCAGGCTGATACCTGGGATGGCAGGAATGATGTATGAGGAGAGATTGGGTCGATTGGGCTTGTACTCGCTGGAGTTTAGAAGAATGAGAGGGGATCTCATTGAAACTTATAAAATTCTGACAGGACTGGACAGACTAGATGCAGGAAGGATGTTCCCGATGGTCGGGGAGTCCAGAACCAAGGGTCACAGTCTAAGGATAAGGGGTAAGCCATTTAGGACAGAAATGAGGAGGAATTTCTTCACCCAGAGAGTGGTGAACCTGTGGAATTCTCTACCACAGAAGGCAGTAGAGGCCAATACATTAAATATATTCAAGAAGGAGTTGGATATATTTCTTAAGGCTAAAGGGATCAAGGGATATGGGGAGAAGGCAGGGACAGGGTGCTGAATTTGGATGATCAGCCAGGATCGCATTGAATGGCGGAGCGGGCTCGAGGGGCCGAATGGCCTACTCCTGCTCCTATCTTCTATGTTTCTATAGAGCTTTTCAAATTCTATCTGGCATGGCACATCCTTAGGGAAAATCAAGCTGATTTGTCAGGCAGGATTTGCCCTTTGGCTACTACTTATTGGTTTATTTCCATCAGGAGTTCATAGATTTCATCCACACCCTCAACAATATAGCATCAGTCTCTGGGGATGTGTTGGTTTTGAGCCTGACTTTCTTGTAGAACCTGCAGTGATGGCTTGCACACTACCAGTGTCTTCTCTAATGGCACTTCCATAAAGTAATCATTTAGTTTATGTTAACTATATTTTTAGTTTATCCTGTTCCAACCTTGTTTCCATCCTTTTGCGATCTCAATTCTTCTGTGATAATCCTCTCTTGCTACAACAAATTGATTTGAAGATCCTGGTCCTGATTTTCAGACCCCGCCACTACCCCTTCCCTACTTAAGGATTCTTTTCCAACCATATACCCCAGCCTTCAATTTAAGTTCCTGTAACTCGGGATTGTGGCTTTCTCACCATTAGAAGCCATCCTTTCAGTAGTTACATGCCCCCAAAATGTATCCATCTTGCATGTGTCAACTTCGCTCAATTGATAACACTCTTGCTAGTATCAGGAAGTTGTGCTTTCCCAGCTTTCTCCGGAACTTGAGCATGGAGTGATGTATTGTTGGAAATGCCGTTATTCAGAAAAGATGTCAAACATGGTCCTGCCTGTCTGTTCATATTAATGTAAAAGATACCATGGCACTATTCAAAGAGAAGCAGAGAGTTCTCCTAGGGTCCTGACCAACATGTACCCCTCAAGCAACACCTGAGAAAACAGATTAACTGATCATTTATTCTTTTGTTGTTTGTGCAACCTTGCTTGTACAAATGGGCTCTCACGTTTGTCTACAAAGCAACAGGATGTACTTCAGAAATTAGTTGTAAAGTGCTTTGGGATATCGTAAGGCACCATCAATGCAAGTGTTTTTTCTTAAGTCTCCTTCCTTGCTTTAAAAAGACTCCAAAAATTCTAACTTTTCAAATGTGCCTTGGTCTCCCCTCCTACCTCCCCACCCACCCACCCCTTTTCCAAATTCACTTGCTTCTTACTTGGAATCCTTCTTGCCATGCACCCCCCTCCCCCACCTCACCGTTGTTCCTTTGGTTTATGTAGCATATATCACATATTACTGTTTCATATTAAATACAAAGATAACAGGTACGTTGAGTGCTCTTTCCCCAGAATTAACCTTGATCCACCATTATTAAAATGCAGTGCTTTAAAGAAAATTCAGGAGTCTTTGCTTGTTTCAAAATTCTTTCCATTTTCCAGATGACGTCTACTTTGAATGCTATGTATATATACCATTTCAACATTCATAGTTATACTATTTCAACATTCATAGTTGTTCTCAGTCTGTTTGATCTTCTGCTATCAAGGAAGATCAAAAGTAAAATTGATATCTAAGCAACTGATGCACTGCCGCTGATCATTTTAGTGTGGGTAGTATATATTATTAAGGCTAGTGCATATGAAGTTTGTAAAGTAGTGTAGTAAGTCAAAAACAAAATCCATTTCACAAGATAAATACAGATGACAAAGATCTTAGGCTGATCTTAGCTCATCCATCCAGAAGCACCCGAAACTTCCCCCTCCAAGATGGCATTTAATTATTTCTTAAATGATTCTGGAGTTTTTGCCTCCACTACTTTACTTGTAAATCTATTCCATGTGTTGATCACATTTCGTGTTATCATCTTTGCTTGAAGAACTTTCTGACATTAGTCCTAAATTAGCCTTTTACTGCACGAACCTGTGCCCCTTGTCCTACTCTCCTGGTTTAGATTGAAGTAATTTTCTGAATCTACCTTTTCCATACCTTTTTACTGTCTTGTATATCTCTATAAGGTGATCTCTCGGCCACCCACTTTTAAGACTGAATAGCTCATAACTCTAGTCATCTGACGTCAAGAATCAGCTTTGTGGCTTTTTTCTGAACTGCCTCCAAAGCGTGAATGATTTCCTCGCTAACCAGTGCTCAAGTCTGACCATTGCACTATACAATCTTAGCATGGCTTCCTCTGACTTGTGTTCTACCTTGTTAGCGCTATAGTTCAGCATTCGATTTGCTTTGTTGATTGCTACTCCTCAGTGATTGGATGTGTTTGATCTGGGTCTTCTGGCCTAACTGAAATCATGCTGAATCCTGGTTCTGCAATCCAGACATTTGCGACCAAATTCAGACATTACGTCATGTCTGCTCCCTCAAGGCCCATTGTTGGGTTTTCAAACCCATACGAGAATCATTCACAATGGAAATCATAAATCAGCAGCAGTTTCTCAGGCTCGTTTGATTATTTCTGGAACATTTACACACGCATCAAATGCGATACGTTTTCTGATCCTGACCAATGCTTTTTATTTTGAATATTAACCAGACAACTCACTTCCCTTTCCTGTACTTTTTAAACCTATTCTTGATGGCCCCGTGTTTCGTACTTAATATTTTCTCCCAAGAATGGCATTCCAAGAATCGTTACACTCTTGTAACAGCATTTCATTGACCAATTCAGATATTAGGTATTTACAAAGTAAACACGTAAAAGTATTAAAGTCCCCACCACTTACAATGTCCATGTTTAAAATGGGCAATCGCTTATATCAGCCAAAAAGCGATAACCATTATCCATTTGCATTAATGTCAATTTCAAAGTTGTCGATTATAGCATCTTATATGCTCTGTTTATTTCAGGTAGAAACAGCTGTGTTTACTAACATTCGCACTGAATGTAATAAAAGAGCCTCTGGCAGTCTTTAATAAAGTATACTCTTTTGAAAAAATAACTTTTTATTTTCATCCCATTGAAATTATGGCCAATATAATTTTAAACTAATGACGGGCATATTGCTCAAAGCTGAAGGCATTAAAAGCGACTGTGATTTACTGCAGTGGTACACAACAGTGCTGGATAATCTCGCTAAGACTCCGCAAGAGCTTGCATAAAACTACTGCACATATTAAGGGTTGATCAATTTAATTTTTGCATAAAATCTTCTACAGGAAATCTATTAAACACTTCATTGATAATTTATCGTACAAAACAGGTCTCGATCAGTTAATGTTATTTCTCTTACTTGCTGCCCACCCGTGGAGGTGGTAAAAGAGTTTAAAAGTCTTTTTGGCAAATGTTTAGGCTAATAAGGGTTAGTAAGCAATGCTTTGATTTTAAAATTCTCATCCTTGTTTTCAAAGCTCTCTATGGCCTCGCGCCTCCCTATCTCTGTAATCTCCTCTAGCCCTATAACCTCCCAAAATATCTGCACTCCTCCAATTCTGGCCTCTTGAACATCCCCGATTTTAATCGCTCCACTATTGGCAGCCGTGCCTTCAGCTGCCAAGGCCCTACACTCTGGAATTCCCTCCCTAAACCTCTTCGTCTCTCTACCTCTCGTTCCTCCCTTAAGGCATTCCTTAAAACATATCTTTTTGCCCTAATGTCCTCCTGATTTGAATCGGTGTCAAATTTTGTTTGATAACGCTCCTGTGAAGCGCCGTAGGATGTTTTACTACGTTAAAGATGCTATATAAATACACGTTGTTGTTGTTGTAGTCTAGACTGTGTCTGGCCATCAGTGCTATTCGTGCAATGATTTTTAATTTTATTAACGCTGCCGCGTTATACTGGCTGTCACGTGTGTCGGGTAAATCGTGTTTGCACGAACACACCAGCTATAAGCAGTAGGGACTGTAATGACATTCTATGCTTAACTATATTTGGTAAAGTTATTTCCATATATACTGTACGAAGGCTTGTAGATATATAAAACACACAAAAACACCACACAAAGAGGTTACATTTTTACTTGAAGAAAATCAAAATAAACAAGCACTACCTTTACAAATACTTACTTTACACTGTGTGAGGACCATTTAAATATTTTCCTGTTTTATTTTTCTGTAAGCTGTGATGGGCATACTGTGAGTAACTGATTCTTTCAACAGGCTGCAATGGCTGTCCTCTATGGCCAGTTCCTGTAATGCAGTTGATTAATTTTGAACTTGTAATTTTCTTCCTTCCCTATTATAAGACACCCTTCAATCATGCTGCAGCCGCAGCTCCCAAGTTATTTCTCCCATCCTCATTCTGTTCAAAATCTTTTAGTGTGGATACTATCTCGATTGCAATTTTCAAATGACAAAACACATTTCAGTAGATATTTCAGAATGTAAGTAAGCCTAGAATAATTTGCCCACTTTGCCCAATAATAATAGCAAGAATTTGATAGGTGTGGCAAATCTCTGATATGAATCCACATCGCATCACTCTGCAATGGTCACTTGTGCTCCAAAGTCATACAACAGTATATTTATCTCAATTTATTATTTATTCAACTTATTATGTTCTTTACTAAAGTACACTAATCAAAGTTAGCTTATTGAGATGTACGATTATTCTACAAGATTCATAAAGAGAAGGCATTTACATTTGCAATTCAGAGGAGTCTATTCTGCAGTTACCTTATTTGTAATTCATTTCTAGATATGATTGCTATCCATATATTAGAATAATAATCTGCTAGTGTAAAAGGCAAGGACTTGTTCTTGTTTGAACAAATAAAAATGTACTCTGACACCACTTGTTTATCCTTATATTCCCTGTTATTCTGTCGTTCAGATGAGGTGTTAAACCGAGACCCCGTCTGCCCTCTCAGTTAAAGGATCCCACGGCAATACTTGAAGCGCAAGGGAGTTCCTCCAGCGCCCTGACCAACATTTGCCCCTCAACCAGCATCACTAAAACAGATTAGCTGGCCATTTATCTTATCGCTGTTGTGGGACCATGCTGTGCTCAAATTGGCTGCCGCATTTTCCTACATTATAACCGTGACTACACTTCACAAGTACTACGTAGGCTGTGAAGTGATTTGGGATATCCTGAGGTCATGAAAGCCACAAGTTTTTCTTTGATATCTAAATGTGTATATTTTATTTTTAAATGCACACTATTTTTACAGTATTTTTTGAAGAATCCATCTGAGCATATTAAAGTTTTAAATGAGTGCAAGGAAAAGAAAAATTAGCCTACCTGAGGAAGGTAACCACAGCAGGTAGTGATATGAAACCCAAACTTGTCCACATACTGGATTTCAGTGTGTCCTGGCCCCTTGCCTACCTCAGACAGAAAAAAATACATATTTAGACCAGTGCCTTTATACTTTTTATATGTGGTACAACCATGTTCATCTAATCATCTACTATTATTTTCCAAACACGATAGTGTGTTATCTACCTCTGCTCAACAGTTATTTAGACAATTATATATTTGTGTTCACTTAAACAATTCAGATGCATTAAACCATTATAAAAACAGTACAATCCCCTGTTCATAAATAGCATTCCATGTCTTGTGTTAATACCATGCTAAATAACTCTAGCTCATTCAGTTCAAACTAAAACATACATTTCAGTGTTACTTTGAACCGGTAAGGATTTCAGTCTTCTGTAAAGCAGAGCAATGTGCCAACGAGTAACCTTTCCCCAAGTTTCATAAACAAAAACAAGAACTACTTTAATATGCCATTTACAGTTCCTCACCTGCTCAGTGGTAAATTACTGTATTTCAGTCAGAGATAACTGTACCCTTTCCTCAGATGATTCTACATATTGTGATTAATCAATGAAAATAAATCTTACTCTCTTAAAGAGGGACAAAGTGTACTTAACTCTTAAAGTGCCAGCATCCTACAATGTATCCTCCCCTTTTGTACAAAAAGGAATGCAGAGCTTCAAAAGTCATAGAAACATAGAAGATAGGAGCAGTAGTAGGCCATTTGGCCCCTCGAGCCTGCTCCGCCATTCAATGCGATCATGGCTGATCATCCAATTTCAGTACCCGGTCCCTGCTTTCTCTCCATAGCCCTTGATCCCTTTAGCCTTAAGAAATATATCCAACTCCTTCTTGAATATATTTAATGAATTGGCCTCAACTGCCTTCTGTGGTAGAGAATTCCACAGGTTCACCTCTCTCTGGGTGAAGAAATTCCTCCTCATTTCTGTCCTAAATGGCCTACCCCTTATCCTTAGACTGTGACCCCTGGTTCTGGACTCCCCGACCATCGGGAACATCCTTCCTGCATCTAGTCTGTCCAGTCCTGTCAGAATTTTGTAAGTTTCAATGAGATCCCCTCTCATTCTTCTAAACTTCAGCGAGTACAAGCCCAATCGTCCCAATCTCTCCTCATACGTCATTCCTGCCATCCCAGGTATCAGTCTGGTGAATCTTCGCTGAACTCCTTCCATGGCAAGAACATCCTTCCACAGATAAGGCGACCAAAACTGCACACAATACTCAAGATGTGGTCTCACCAAGGCCCTGTACAACTGCAGCAAGACATTCTTGTTCCTGTACTCCAACCCTGTCATCCACAACCACCAGGTGTGATTTTTCCCCATTTTTAGCTGTTGGTGTCACTAAAAGATATATAGGAATCCAGGTTATGTAATTTATCAAGCTGAAAGCATTACATAGATTAGAGCAAAGTTAAATACTTTACCAACAGTCTGTGCATCTTTCTGCTGCTGCTCCTTAAGCTTTGCATTGTGAAGATGCAGATCTGCCAGCTGTTCTCCTAATGTAGCCATGTATCTAGAAGAAAAAACACCAGCACTGGAAATAGCATTTTCGAAAAGTATTTGAAACAAGCAAACCAAGAAGAAACATCATTTTTTTCACCTTGAGCAAATGATGCAGCTAAGATAAAGGTATTGTTGTTGATTGGCTATTTGGTACTATTTATAAGACACAAAGAATCAAAAAGAATTTTTTAAAGTCTAGTGCATGTCCACCATACTTTGTCACATGTATAAATATGTCATACTTACACTTCCAACCTTAGCCCCAGGAACTACTCTGCTTCCAGTTACCTGATAATAGAAAACGGAACCACTCCACGCCCGTTTTCACATTCCACCTCCCACTTTGCCCAACTGCTCTACTCCCAGGCTCCATGTTGCATCCCTGACCCGTCTCTCCCGAGTGCTCCCCAACTTACTGCTCCACAGATTACCTGTGATTAAATCACAGCAGATCGAATACCTTAGTGCAACTACACTATTATACAAATATCAATCCAAAGAAATCAGAGCTCTGAAATCACTCTCGATACCTAGAGTTATAGTACACATTTTAGCTATTTTTTCCACTATTTCTAAGCTACTTTTACGACAACAGTTGCTATCTTGTGCACCATACTGTTTTAACCTAATTAAAATCACACTGAAAAATTAAGGACTGAGACATCATTACAGATTTATGAATAAATCCTATGCAGCTGATCACTGAAATTCCAAAAACAATTATATATAACGGAGAGAAAAGAAACTCATATTACAGGGCAGTAATCTGATCAAAGGGTGTGAATAATGTCATGAACCAAGAGTTTGAAGCTTCAGTGGTTCTAAGGCACCTGAACCCCAAAACAATGCTGTATGGTTGAAATCGCTCTTCCATATACTTAAAAACAAATACACACTAAGGAGTTGGAAAAGGTTTTATTCCATTTTCACATTTTTGTGCAGATATAATTGCATGGAACATTCCAGCCATTAATTCATAATCATATAGCCAAATAGTTAATACCTGTGATGCAATCATTACGAGCTTATTAGAAAATAATTTATTCTGAGCATGGTATTAACCATAATAACATGTTTCTGTATTCACAAATAATAAAATGGAGGCATACATGTCTACAACTTTTTCTTTTCATTGTAATTGTGTCATTAAGAGTGAAATCCCAACTTTTACTTCCAGGCGCACATTAGCTTTCCAACTCTTGAAACAAAAATCAGCTTTTTACTTGGAAACGATGTTTTTAGTTTCCATTAATAAATTGGCTAGTTCAGATTGGACTTATGAAGGCGAGAGATGATAAGGAACGTTTTCAGTTTTATAGCTTACTTGTTTAAACTGTGAATATCTAAATGCTCCATAACAAACATTGCTCCACCGTCCGAAAGGCCGATCACTTTCACTGGTTTTGGTACTTTCACCGTGCTGGTTTTCAAGATCGTCTCCAGACTTGCCATTTCACCATCAAACATTCTTCTGGCCTGTTTCAAATAATGTGGATAGTGAAACCATGTTGATCACCAACACTGTCAAGAACAAAAGTACTTAAAGCATCACCAACAAACTAGAAAAGCTCAAGAGGCCCAATTGCAAAATTTAATATATATCTGCCTTTGGAACTCTCAGCCATGCAGTCTCACTGCCTGGAACTCTTGCCTCTTGTCATTCAAATGCAGAGTTAATTGCTTGCTGAAGCTTGCACAAGACAAACAAAAATCTGTAGATTTGTATGTTCACAGCAGCCACAATTGCTCTGAAGTTTTTCTCTGCTCCTAGCAACCACTAAGCGCAAATTTGTGAGACAGCTGTCCTTATTACAATTGTTTACACCCATTACACATTCTTATAAATTTTTTAAAAAGGGATTTAGATTGTTGCTTGAAAAAGAGGATTATTAAAGGTGACTGCGCAGCTTGCCGCTGACCTCGAAGAAAGCTGCCCACAAAGATTTAGCAGGCTCTGTGGCATCGATTTCCCCTGTTACGCATCAATTTTATTCAGGCACCATCTATAGGGGATCTGTGGTGTCCAGGAACAGTGAAGTCATCAAGCAGATTGAGCAGCCAATCACATTTAAGAATTCACAGACAGCAAACCAGGAAGTAAAAAGCATTGATTATCATTCACTTTTTAATCATTTTACAGAGAGCGAAATAAAGATTGGGACATAAGTAAGGTAGAAGGTGAAATATCATAAACTTAAAAAAACAATTAATCTATGGAATTTTTCTCGTGGAATGGAGGGAATGACACTCCAAACTAATAAAAATAGTTTTTCAGGCCCAGGGAGGTTGTTCAGCAGTAATTATGACTTAGTACGCCACTAAAAACTCAGCTACACCTTATTTAACAATGCATAACTTTTTCAATGGTTTTAACAGCAAGAATAGTGTGTAAAAAGTTGAAGTTCACGTCAAATCACTAATTCTGTGTTGATTGCTTCGTAAAAACTGCAACAGCACACTCTGTGGAGGAGCAGGGTATCAGTACAGCAACTTCCGGATTTCTGTGTTTAACTGCGCATGTGCAAACGCCAGAAGTTGCTGTCAGTTTTACACAGTAATGACGGCGTACGCGGACAGTTTTATCATCAACTGCAAATTCCGGGCCATAGAATTAACAGAATGTTACAATACAGCCAATTGATGGTTCCACCCAATCAATGTGAGGCACCTAATCTAATCCCACTCTCCTGCGCACTCGCCTTTAATAATCCTCTTTTTCAAGCAACAACCTAAATCCTTTTTAAAAGAATTTATAGATCAGCTTTGAAAGTTTGTGGCCAAGAATTCCATATTTTAATCACCCTATGTATTTTACTAACCTTTCCTTTAATTACATAGAATTTACAGCACAGAAACAGGCCTATTCCGGTGTTTATGTTCCACACAAGCTTCCTCCCACCCTACTTCATCTAGCCCTACCAGCATAGCCTTCTATTCCTTTCTCTGTCATGTACTTATCCAGCTTCCCCTTAAATGCATCTCTCTGGGTAAAGAGGTTTTTTGTGAATTCCTTATTGGGTTTATTAGTGACTACTTTATAGTTATGACCCCTAGTTTTAGATTCCCTCTTTGAATTTATTCTTGTGAAATGGATATGAATTATTGGCTGTATAATAGACTCCAATGTTTTTCCTATGATTCACGTCAAACTAACAGGCCTGTAATTACCAGTACTATTCATCTGACCTGAACTTGGAACATTAGCTACTTTTCTAGTACTACCCTTGTGTCAGCTGTGGCTCAGTTGGTAGCACCCTCGCCTCGGAGTCAGAAGGTTGTGGGTTCAAGTCCCACTCCAGGAACTTGAGCACAGAAAGCTAGGCTGACACTCCAGTGCAGTGCTGAGGGAGTGCTGCACTGTCGGAGGTGCCGCCTTTCGGATGAGACGTTAAACCGAGGCCCCGTCTGCGCTCTCAGGTGGATGTAAAAGATCCCATCGCACTATTTCGAAGAAGAGTAGGGGTGTTAGCCCCAGTGTCCTGGCCAATAGTTATCCCTCAACCAACATAACAAAAACAGATTATCTGGTCATTTTCACATTGCTGTTTGTGGGAGCTTGCTGTGTGGAAATTGGCTGCTGCTGTGTTTCCCACATTATAACAGCGATGCTACTTCGTTGGCTGTAAAGCGCTTTGAGGCATCCAGTGGCCATGAAAGGCGCTATATAAATGTCTGTCTTTCTTTCAATGAGCTGTGAAAAAGAACACCGTTCAAACTACCTCATTTCCTTAATTTTATTTGGCTTACAAATGTTGAAACACTCTTGTTTTTATTTTAACCATTTCATTACTGATCTCCATTCTTTCCATTATCTTGAATGCACACCCAAGCAGTGTGGGAAAGTTTTGGGTTAGAATTAATTCTCTACTATTCTGTAGCTAAGTATGAGAGCAGAGAGTGCCTTCACTACAAAACTAAAACCAACTTGTGATTGAGTCACCTAATGATAGATTAGAAGCAAATTCAATTTTACAGGTATTTCATTCTTGCTCCAATGCACTGTCTTCTGCTATTAGTAACTAAGTAAATTTTATAGAAAGTACTGCAACATACTGCTTGTTTTGAGCACTGGTTGAAATACTAAAAGCTCTTAGAAAATGTGGTTGTTTTTAGTTATAGAATCTTCCCAGTAGTCAAAAATTGCATTTATATAGTGCTTATAACGTCTTTCAGAAACATCTCAATATTTTATACACAATTAATGACCTTAAAATGCTTGTTTTTGGCTAGAAAGGTGACTGACAAATGCAGAAACCCATCACCAGTTTTGGGTGAGCTGCCCAACCTACTGAGAAGTCTACATCTGCAGCATTTCTGATTTCCGAGTTCAGAGTGTACATAGTCTTCCTAGCAGGACACTCCTAACCTAAGTCTAGAGAGGTATAAATGCAGGTTGGCAGAACCAAGGCTTAGGGGTTCCCAAGTGTGTATATGGGTACAGGATCTTAACTAGCAAGAAGCACATTTCTTACCAGTACAGAGCCTTCCACTGCTTGTCCAGCTACAAGAAGCCTACCTGTTGGGAAACTGGCTTGCAACATTATCTGGAACTGAGTGGGATTATTTGTTTCTAGTGATAGGATGACTCCTTCAGAATCCATTAGTGAGCCAGGCTAGCTGGCCAGTCGTTCATCAGCAGTGTCCTGAAGTCATGCAAATCTGCTGGTTTGGATATCAGATTAGAGAGTCTGTCCCAGAGAGCCAACTTGGTCCCAAACTTCCATCACCAGGCATGTCATCTTGGAGTTACTTCACTCCAAAGAGAGTCTCTGCAAATATAGCCACTTCTCTCCCTCCAAGGAGTACAGTCACTAATTGGCCATTAAACAACTGATAAGATCAGCCATAATCTTACTGAATGGCGGAGCAGGCTCGAAGGGCCAAATGGCCTACTTCTGCACCTATTTCTTATGTTCTAAGTGCAGGTATGAGCCCTCACCAGTTGGACAGCAAGCACTAGGTCCTCCTTATGAGCAGAACGCAGCGACTGCTGTCCTAATAAATCAAATTTAAAAATTAAGAGCTAAGTATAATGTTTGTGACGGAATATTGTCAAACAAGGACTTTATGGCTATAATTGCAGACAATGTACAATTTGCCATAATACAAATTCTGACTGGATGTCTTCTGAAAATCCAAGAAAATGTTTTCATTGGATAGCCCTTATCAACTGACTTAGTTACATCTTTATAGAATTCCAGCAATTTATGAGGCACATTTCAGTGGTTTTTAGATAAGCATTGATAACATCCAGTATGGTGTCTTTAGTTGTGATCCCCATTACCGATGTAGGCTGGGATTCCTTGCTTCACGATTCACTCCACTTTTGAATAGCTGGATAACAATTCTCCAGATTACGTTACAACTCCTTGGTTTATGGAACTCCAAAAACGATTAACCACCCACATCTTTTCCCTCTTCTTCACTGAGGAATCAAAAGTGTATCCCATTTAGTCCAGGTGTCTTGCAGACATTTAAATCCTTATGCAGAGGTCAGTAAAAAAAAAACACATGCCAAAATGCAATATTTTCTAGAACCAAACTACAATAACAACTTGCATTAGTAGTAAAACGTCAGAGGAGCATTATCAAACAAAAATTGACACCGAGCCTCAGAAGGAGATACAGGAAACTTTGTGCTATCCGGCACCGACGGGACCAAGCTGTTGCCGTCCCATCAAAACTGCCGGACAAACCAGCGCTAATGTTGAAACATACGGAGATTTTGAGCTCCGTATCTGGCAACAAACCCTGTTGCTTAGCAACAGCTTCTAAACAGTCGGCCGTACCTTGCAAGCGTCTCTGTAGCTTAGCAACAGCTTCAGCGAGACCTTGCAGAGCCTGGCTGGTGAAAAAAAAGCAACGAAAAGAAAAAAAACCTAACGAAACGGCTCCTGATTTTTGCCGGTGGCTCGAGCATTCCGGACAGTTAACCTCTGGATAAACCAAAGTTTCCTGTATTAGGGAAGGTGACCAAAAGCTTCATCAAAGAGGAAGATTTTAAGGAGTGTCTTAAAGGAGGCGAGATAGAGAGGTTTCGAGAGGGAATTCCAGAGCTTAGGGCCTAGGTGGAGCAATGAAACTCAGTGATGTGCAAAAGGTCAGAATTGGAGGAGTGCAAGGATCTCGGAGAGTTGTAGAGCCGGAGGAGGTTATTATTCAGTTTCTGGAATAGTTGTGGGAATAACTGTTTTAAACAGAGTTTCATCTTATTTTTAAACTAGTTAATCTCCTGTGGCATTGCTTACAGGAAGATGACAAGAGGTGAGCAGGGGCCTGGAGAACTGAGAACAGGCGCCAAGTGCGGGAAAACCAGGGCCTGATAATGAGAACATTAGGGGTACTTAGAGTGTGCAAGATGCCAGGGAAAGTGAGGCTACTGGGCCAGGAATAGATAGACTAGGTTTGGAGTCAGTTGGGGAGCTAGCGCAAAATTGTCTACTATTTTGGTTCTCATAGCTGACGGTCCTTGCTATCCGCATGACTGATAATGCAATGTGGTTTCCACAGACTAACAAGCTCACCAAAAGTGGTAATTTTTGAAAATAAATATAGCTAGAAATTAATTATTTTATGCATGGAGGGTGTTATATCATGTTCTTGCCTCTCTCCAGATGCGATTGGTTGCACCTTGTAAATTCCTTAAGCAGTGAAGTACTGTGAAATTAAATTCACAGCACAAACTTGGATTCCGTTACTAACACATTGACAAGTGAGTCAGGGAGTGAGTTTGAATATTCACCATTGTTACAAATAAGCTTTTTTTTAAAGAATAATACTGTCATCTCTTTCAATAGTGGTATCTGTGAGCAGACCTTCTTCCCAAAATCCAGAAATGCTTACTCTGCCCTTGCAGGGGTTCCAAAACCGAGATCTAAAAATTAACCCAATTCTGATATACTCTATTTTGGACTTTACATAGGTTCATACTGAATTTAGTCTATTCAACAAACAAAACATCACCACAGCTCTGAACTATCACAAACTAGAATTAGCTACAGTACTTATTTACAAATTGAACACAGAGAAACATCATGATTACATTAATACTAAGGGCAGAGATGCTGAACCTAATAAACTAAATACTCAGCCTACATAGGGCTTTTTATAATCCGTTCAAATCTTCTCATGACAAAGTGAAAATTAAGTGTCTGTTTTGCTAAGTTCTCGATAAAGTACTTGTGAATGCAGCCTCCAATTCTCACTTTAGCACAGGCTTGGTGTTCCTGAGATCTTCTCTACTTCGGTTTTTGGTAAAAGAGCAAGGAAAGACAGTCGATAAGCCCAAATTCTCCTTGATGTTTAAACCTACTGACATGCTGGAGGTTGCTGCACACCAACAAAGCAACACGAGTCTATTTTCACATAGAACAATGATAATATCTTAACGCTACTCTGGACAAAATTAAATTTTAAAAAACCATTATGAAAGACACGACAGACCATAACATATGGCTCGACAAACATTATCCTGATAAGAAAGGCAGGCACACCTGCCTATCAATGTTTATATATCTCCAGCCAACAATTAAGCATGCAGAGCAGCTGTCTCTCGCACATAAATTCGCACTTCACCCCATCAACCTGACTCTATTGCAGATCAAAGGATAAGACTATCTAAATTCTGCAACCATTTCAGATTTTAAAACCATAGTTCAGAACAGTTGGTTATATTTCATTTTAAACATAATGCAACCACAAATAATAGCTCGTTTCCATCACAAGATGGGTTCAGATGGAAGAGGCCCTTCAGCCCATTTTTTCTCATCCTTCCAGATTACCAACCCTGCCACCTTTCTATTCCATCTGACCAAATTGTTAAAAAGAGTAGGACCAGAGATGAAGCAGGTCATCTCGTACTCAAAAGTGAGGGACAGGCAGAAATGCTGAATGAGTATTTTGCCTCAGTTTTTACAGAGGAAGGTGAAAGTGGGAGTACTGCAGGAGTACCTGAGGAGGACATGAAAGAGTGACTAGTGGAGATAAATATTCAAAAGCTAATGAGGACTAAAAGAAGATAAATCAACAGGCCCAGAGGTATGCATCTCAGAATATGGAAGAAAGTTGAGATGACACGTGTACAAATTATAATTTTTCAAAATTCTTTGGAAAGGGGATTGGGCCAAAGAATTGGAAGGTTGCAACTGTTGCACCGCTGTCCAACAAAGGGGAAAGAGATAAGCTGGGAAAACAACAATGACTATACATTTAAAAAAACTTTTGAATATTTATCTCTCGTAGTCACTCTTCCACATTCTCACCAGGTACTCCTGCAGTCACACTTTCACCTTCCTTGTAAAAACTGAAGCAAACTACTCATTAAGCAAGCAAGGTCTCACAAACATCGAAATAGATAAATAGCCAGTTCATTTCTTTTACTGGTGGTGGTAGATCGATGAATGCTGCCCAGAACAACTGAGAGAGCTCCCTGTACTTCTTTGAAAACATGCCATAAAATGTTTTACGTTCACCTGAACAGGATGGTGGGTCTTGAACTTAACGTCTCATCTAAATGAGGGTGCTGCCAGCAATGCAGAACTGCCTCAATACTACACGAAATGGTCAGCCTAGATTACATGCGCAAGTTCTGGAGTGGGACTTGAAACCACAACCTTCTGACTCAAGAGGTGTCGCTGCTACGATTGAGCCATGCAGGCACATCATTTATTTAAGTAATGTGAGCATAGGCAAAAGAAAAACGATATAGAAGTTTGATAATACCAAATTTGGGGGAATGGCAAACCTTGAGGAAGAATGCACAAGATAGGTGGCAAAAGCAATCCAATGCAGCAGAGTAACATAGAGCATTAGGGATTCTAAGTACAGATATACAGATCTTTAAAAGTAGGAATGCAAGTAGAAAATGTCTTAAAAAGTCGCATTGAATTCTGGGTTTTATATACATAGAACCATGAATATAAAAGCAAATGAAGTGAAGCTAAATTTTTACAAGACATTAGTTAGGTACTGTGTGCATTACTGGGCATCCCATTATAATAACATTTTGCATTATAAGGTGGAAAAACATCCTTCAGTGCTTCACAGAGACGTATTAAAAAAAGCCACAGAAGTTATTAGAAGGGGCGACCAATGCTTGCTCAGAGGTGGATCTTAAGGAAGGTCTTAAAGGAGGAGAGGGAAGTGGAGAAGAGAAGGGGTTTAGGGAGGGAATTCAAGGTAATGTTGCAGGAGCAGAAAGACAAGCCATTGTTGGAGATGCTCTGCTACAATCGGATTGGTATGAATGGAACCAATCACTTGGCTGGAAAGACTTTGGGAGAAGGATGATGTGATCAACAGTTGATACTGAAGAAGGAAGCTGTAGACTGCAGGAAGATGTCAATAAATTGGTCAGGTGGGCAGAACAGTGACAAATGGAATTCAATCCGGAGAAGTGTGAGGTAATGCATTTGGGGAGGGCTAACAAGGAACGGGAATACACATTAAATGGTAGGACACTGAGTAGTGCAGAGGAACAAAGGGACCTTGGAGTACATGTCCACAGATCCCTGAAGGTAGCAGGCCAAGTAGATAAGGTGGTTAAGAAGGCAAACGGAATGCTTGCCTTTATTAGCCATGGTATAGAATACAAGAGCAGGGGGGGTTATGCTTCAACTGTATAAAACACTAGTTAGGCCTCAGCTCGAGTACTGCGTGCAGTTCTGGTCACCACATTACAGGAAAGATGTGATTGCACTAGAGAGGGTACAGAGGAGATTTACAAGGATGTTGCCGGGAGTAGAGAATCTTAGCTATGAGAAAAGACTGGATAGGCTAGGTCTGTTTTCCTTGGAACAGAGGAGGCTGAGGGGAGACCTTACTGAGGTGTATAAAATTATGAGGGGCCTAGATAAAGTGGATAGAAAGGACCTATTTCCCTTAGCAGAGGGGTCAAAAACCAGGGGGCACAGATTTAAAGTAATTGGTGGAAGGTTTAGAGGGGATTTGAAGGGAAATTTCTTCACCCAGAGGGTTGTGGGGGTCTGGAACTCACTGCCTGAGAGGGTGGTAGAGGCAGGAACCCTAACCACATTTAAAAAGTACTTGGATGTGCACTTGGGATGCTCTAACCTGCAGGGCTATGGACCAAGAGCTGGGAAGTGGGATTAGGCTGGATAGCTCTTTGTTGGCCGGCGCGGACACGATGGGCCAAAATGGCCTCCTTCCGTGCTATAACTTTCTATAATTCTATGAACTCTATTAAGGATGCAAAGAGGTGGTGGAGGGATAATGCACCAGTCACAGAAACTGCCATTTGTGACTTTGGTTAGGGCCATTCCAGTGGTGTGGGAGGAGCAAAAACCCGATTAGAAAGATTTAGTCATGGAGTTGCAGGGAAAGATGGCTGAGAATTGGGAGGAGTAACACATTCAAGCACTTTGAAGATGAAAGAAAGGTTGGAAATGTGGCACTAATTTACAAGCACAGAGGGGTTGAGGGTGTTTTTTTGAGGAAAGGTTGATGACAGCAGTTTTGAAAGGGAGGGGGGATAGTACCTGAGAAATGTCAGCTGGCATGGAAACTAGGAAAGGAAGTTGGGTGGTTACAATTTATAGGGAATGGGGTTAGGAGAGCAGGGGGTGGGTTCAGAGCTAGTTTGATTGGAGCTTCGTGGACAAGGGGAATGGAGGCACTCAGCAGCGATAGCTGAATGGATGGTCTCAATATTAGTCACACAGAATCCATCAGCTCCTTGCAAGTTGTTGGAGGCAAGGATGGTGGGAGTAAGAAAGAGGGATTTAAGGAGACGGTTGGCGGTAGAGAAAAGAAGCTGGTGATATCTTTGCTCTCTTGGATAATTTTGGAGTAGCATGTGGTTTTGGCAGAAGAGAGTGAGGTCCAACCAGAGCAGGCCTCTTTGGACGAGCAAACAAAGAGAGGCCCACGCCAGGGGTAATGACTGGATGGGATGGAGTAACGCTGTTGCTGGGGACAAGGACAACAAGGGTGGAGGTGAAGGTGTAGCTGAGCAAAATCAACAGCTGAAGAAATATTGTAGTGAATGGAAGGCCAAAGACTAGGCAGTTGAGACTTTGAAAAGTGCAGTTGTAAGTAATTTGGGGGTGAGCTTTTGCCAGGGACAGACGCAGAAGGAAGTGGGCCTGGAAGAGGGAGAAGGGATGTGGGTGGTGAAGGATACAAGGAAGTGGGTGATTGAGACCATTGGAGAGGCTATGGGAGATGGCCTGGTTGAGGGGTTGGCCATGAATATAGGTAGGAGAATTTATATGGAGCGAGTGATTGGAGGACAGTGAATTCAGAAGAAAGGGGAGCAGAGATGGAGAGTGAAATCAGTGAGGATGAAGAGTTGCTCAGTGCAGGAGCTGAGGGAGGATATCTTGGGGAGAAACTCAGTGTGTGCTGCTTCAGAGGCATCTGCCTGTCTTCCTGTCAATGGGATGGCCACGATGCAGATACATGTGCATAATAAAGAATTACAGCCACAAACTTGTATCCTAGCAGTTTCAAGCAGAAACACCCTTGGATTATGTATTTGTTTTTTACTATAACTTTGTAGGCTTACAAAGATTCCTTGTACCGGTTCAGTTTATTGTAAAAATTTACATTAGGTGACACTGAATATAATGCGGTTTGACTTGGCAAACATGACAGATCAAAGTGTTGATGGGTTCTGTAGTTTTTTATTCTGGTTATGAAACACCATCTTCATAGCAAAGATTTTAGTAATTCATTGGTTTTACTATTTAAGAATCTTTCTTAGTGACTAAATAAATGCGTTAATCGGTTGTGAATTCAAGAATTAGTTGCACAAAATAAAACTGGTATTTATTGAGTTGGTGCCAATCATTCTGAATATTTTTAAGTCATTAGTGGATCTTCTGGGTTGCCCACAGATCGACAGTACAAACTTCTCTCACAGTGTATTAGTGATGCTATGGGTATGAGTATGGGAATGTACAGCTTCCAGATCTTATGAAGTTCTACTTAGAAGCGTGCAGCTGCAGCAGTGATGTGGTGGGTAGCCTTACAATGGAAAAATCCGATTGAGACTCACTCAGAGGTAAATCAGCAGGGGCTTGTTGAGTAGTAGCCAGGAATAGGAACCCTGGTGAATTTTTCCCTCCCTAACTTGAAGGCCAAATGTAATTCTAAGATCTACTTGGCTCAGCTCATCACTGGATAAACTCGCTCAGCCATCAAGGAATGCTCTCGGTGTGTTTGTAACTAACTGAAATATTCTCAAGATAAAAGAAAACATTAGGTCACAAAAGAAACAGAAAAGGCAACAGTAACTTAAAAGGGCGATCACATTTTAAATTTGTTAGGAAAGGTTTTTGCCCTCTTGTAGATAAATCTTGTGGCTAAATTTTGTATTGCTTGTATTTAACTTCATCTTGATGCACAAATCTTTCCTTTCCCAAAAATGACAACCTGCCATTAAGCCCAGTGAAACTGCAGCTGAGCAACAGTCACGAACTTCAGGAGAGGAGGCAAAAAAAAACTAACTTTATTCCATAGAAATTTGCAGCACAGAAGCAAAAAAAATCCATCTTCTATTGTGACTGTCTGGAAAATGATTATATCTGCATTGTTTCTGCATCGTCACATCCAAAATAAAATGTGACCGAACCATTACTACCTGTAGAACAGGGTACACAAATGAAAGCCATAGGATTAAATCCATTTTTACAGACCTACATTTTACATTAATTTACAAACATACAAAAATGATGGGCAGGAAAAGACCAGCTGGTCCATCAAGCCTGCCTCACACTTGTGATGTCTGGAGCATCGGGACTAGACAAAGACTTGAATTTCACATTTCCCATTTACTTGCACATTCCTATTTTCGCCAAACCTCAATTAACAGGAAGTGTTACGCACTGATCTAAGAAATCCATTTCTGTTGCTGAAAAAACATACCTACTAATTTACCAAGATGGTTGTTGCCAGTACCACAGAAACGAAACACACAGAAACAAACATAACAAGGTTTATGTTTTCAATGAGGCACACAAACCTTTTTGAAGTATATATATATTTAAGTACAAAAAGAGGCTATTTTGGGCCATTGTAGCTCTGCCATTGCTGACTCCACACTAGTGATCTACTTTAGTCCTGTTTTCTTGCTTTTTCCTCATACCCTTTAATATTTTAATGTAAAAAAATGTTTTTATCTCTTTCATTTTGTGATTTAATCAGCTTCAATAGCCACTTGTGGTACTGTATTCCATATTTTAAATCTTTTGCACAAAACAATTTTTTTCCAACTTCCCGCTTGATATTGTGCTATTCCTAAGTGTACAAATACACGCATTAGAGTATTTTACACTAATTAAGTATTGTATTTACTGAAAGAGTACACAGCTGTGGCATGCTAGTTCTTCTCCCCAGATTCTCTCAGCCTAAAACACACCTGCTATGTAGCACTATTTCCCTCCCATTTTTATGTCACCATTCAAACATCACAGCCTAGTTGTAGATGAAAGCGGCTATTCGACCTAGGGTTGCCAACTCTCCAGGATTGCCCTGCAGTCTCCAGGAATTGAAGATTAATCGCCTGGACACAGCTGCAAGCATCCCAGGATAAAAATCACAGGGGCATTGAAAAAATTGTATTTTTTTCCCCATTTTCTTTGAACACTTTTATTTATTAGTTATAGTTACAGAAATATTGGAAATGGGAAAAATGCTGTTTGAGTACAGAGGATCATTGGAGATGGGAGGTGTAATCAAACCTCCAGGAATACATCCAACCAAAGCTGGCAACCCTAATTTTGCCCCATCTAAATTTATCCATCTAGAAAACCCCTAAACGTCCCCACTGCAGCACCTATTATTTTTCAAATGCTTCCAGGGTTTTCCCCCCTCCTATCTGGAAGTTTATTCCATACGTTGATCATTCCCTGTGTGAAGAAAGTATTGATATCAATCCTAAATTTGCTTTAACTAGTTTTGAACCTGTGCCCCCTTGTCTTACTCCCACAATTTAAAGTGATATTCAAGTTTTCCCTTCTCTAATTATCTTGTGTACCTCTACCTCTTTTCCAGGCTACCTCGCTTACCCTTCCCGGCAGTTCAGACCTTTTGACAGGAGATATTTGCTGTAATTAGTGTCACGGTTCTTTGCACTGCCTCCGGCACTCGAATGTCTCAAACAGGCCCTCCTCCCTCCCCATCCCCATCCCATCCCCATTGCGCACGCCATAGCAACATTCATACAAACCATAAAGGAAATGCATTAACCTGGCTTTTGTGATTGACTTTGACAAACACTCTTCCTGAATCCGTCTCATAACTCTGCCCTTGGCTAATACACCCGCCCCCTGCATAGCCCAGCTCTCTCAGACCAACTGTGTTCAGCTCCTGCTTCAGCAAACTCTCCATCTTCGCTCGCCAGGCCACGGGGACTTCGACAAGAAGCTGTCCATAGAACGCCTGACGCTAATATATATATATATTAAAACATTATTAATCCGATAAGAAATATTAAGACCCTGTATTCAAAAACTGTTCCGGTTAATTTTCTGGCGGCTGGCGGACGTTTTGATTTAAAACAGGCGCGATTTAAGATCCTACTCGTTGCCAGGTGAACGGCTTCTGAGAAACTACAGTTCCCACGATCCACCGCGGCTGCCGAGGACCCGAGCGATATGTAAACAACAGAGCCGAGGGGCGGGGCTGAATGTGATTGATAGAGAACTGGTCCAATCAACGAGCGGAAAAGGGGGGGAAGGGAGAGTATGAGCAGCAGGGCCCGCCTACATCGGACGGTGACCAATGAGGGAAGAGCCCGGGGGCCGGCTCAAGACGCCAAAGGGGCGTTGAAGCATCAGAGGAGGAGGAGGGGAAAAAAAAGAGCTATCGATGGAGTGACGGAGGAGCGTCTCAATCCGACTTTTAAAGTGGGGTTTTAGCCTGTCAGATAGATTGGGGAAAAAATATGTGCGACTATTTAAAATAGTTAGCGATATTAAAAAACAACAATCGGGGGTTGGGGGAGGAGTGGGGATTGAAGGGTTTTTGGGGGGATATTGGACGGCGAGTGCTGCCAGCGCGAGCTCCCAGAGGAATTTTTTCTCTGGAAAGTGAATGGTGGCGGCGCAGGGCGAGCTGAAACTTGTTTCATCAATTTTTACTTTTGTTTAACGAAAGGGAACTGTCGCCAGTCCGTGCCGACATGGAGCGCTGCCCGTGAGAGGATGAGCAACAAAGGCAGCCCGGTGAAGGCTTACGACTTTCTGCTGAAATTCCTGCTGGTCGGCGACAGCGATGTGGGGAAGGGAGAGATCCTGGCCAGCCTGCAGGATGGAGCCAGCGAGTCACCGTATGGCTACAACATGGGTGAGTAAACAGCAGCTCCCGTCAAACACAAACACACAACACACGCAGTTAGCACAGCGCTGACAGACAAATAGTACCTTTACCGTTTCAGGCTGTGGACTCGCTTTAAAGGCATTTAGAGTTGACTGGTCTCCCACTCAATTCGTTTTATTTGAGTACCAAAGACGCAATCTGCCACTTAATTTTTTTATTTTTTTTATTTTTATGAATGTAACCCATCTTTATTTTGCCCCAGATTGTGTTTTCATGCTTAAGCTGGACAATTTAAGCAAACAAATTACGTTTGAAAGGAGCATCCTTAATTTCTAAAATCAAGTTGTGTAATTCAAAACTTTGGTTTAATCAAAGACAACATATTTTACAGTGTTAATAGATGTTGGTACCAGATCAGTGCGGTAAACCACCTCACTGGCTTGGTATCTTGAGCATTTCTACAGCGTTAAATTAAAGTGAAAGGTTATCCAAAAAAAGAAAACTTGGTCTATTTCTCTTCATATCAATTTTACAGTGAAGCTATTTGCATGCAAAGTATTACTTACTGTTTAGTGGTGTAAGGACTCTATACATTTGCGTTCTTGGTGGAGCTTGGAAATCATACCTATTTCAATAAAAATATTTACATGTGCTTTGATTTTGGTTATTTAATGTGTTAGTGGAAACAGACTTTGTCATCTCTCTTTCCCAAGGTATTGCATTCAAATCTAGGTTTTAGAAAGCAAAAATGGGAAGGAACTGCATCACAATGTATATATTAACAACTTATAAATGGCATTATTGTAAGATTAAAGTGCAAGTGTGCTTATTCAAGACAATTAGTTGTAATGGGAAAAAGGTATCAATGTGTAACAGTGTGACTGTTATTTGTATCTGTTGGATTGTAGAATCTTGGTGCTATTTATCCTGAAAACCGCTTTATTTGGGAGAGCATTGCTTTCATTGCAATGTATATTTACTTTGAAAATTGACATTTCATTGGAATGGCATTCCTGATGTTTTTCAAATGTCAGACTTGTCTCATTGGAAGCAGCACTCTTGCTTCTAAGACAGAAAGTCATGGGTTCAAGCCCAATTAAGAGATTTGAGCACATGATCTTGGCTGACACTAAGGGAGTGACATATTGTTGGAGGTGCCGTCTTTCTGATGAGATGTTAAATTGAGACACCTCAGGTGGATGCAAGGTCCCCATGCACTATTTGAAGAGCGGGCGGGTGGAGTTCACCTGGTGTCCTGGCCCACTTTCTTTCCTCAATCAACACCAGCAAACACAGATTGTCCAATCACGTATCTCATTGCTGTTTGTGGGACCTTGCTGTGCACAAGTTGGCTGCTGCATTTCCCTACATTACAACAGTGACTACACTTCAAGGGTATTTAATTGGCTTTGAATCGCTTTGGTACAGCCTGACGTAGTGACAGACACTCCATAAATGCAGGTTTGTTCTTTTATAGCATTGACTAGCTGAGGAAATGTAGAATTATTCCACAACAATAATACTTGTGATTTAAAAATAAGTAGTTTTCAGAGATTTAAAATTTCCTTTTCACAGTGATATGTTGATGCGAATTTAAGTCTGTGTAACTACATTTGTTTAAATTGATTTTAATTTGGAGCAATTTCTGTGTATCAAAAATGTTGAACTGGTTAGCTTCTAACAATCTTCTAACTGTGATTCACACAGATTACAGAGGTTGATCCATTGTGAATTTGTGAACCAAATCTAAGTAAATTAAAATAAAAAGGATCTTTCAGATGGAATGAAGAATTCTGTAGTAATTTGATGGAACATGAGCTTTCGTTGACTTTCACATTTTCACTGTTCTATTTAGGAAGCATCACAGACAGATACACAATTGGTTGAATTTAAAGTCTCACAATTTGGCTGAAGTTTTGCAATCTAAATTGTATGAACTGCAATATTGCCAGCTTTAAATAAAACACAAATATGCTGGAAATAACAGGTTAGCAAACCTGTTTTTAATTTTTTTTTAATTTTTAGTATTTTTGCTGTTGTCAAAACAGATTGTATTTGAGGATCCAAGCTGAAGTAGCTTTTTACAATGTTGAAGATTTAACCTATACCATTCGATGGAAAGGGGATAAGATTCACTACCTTGATAACAATAGAAGAAAAACATGTGTTGATAACAATCAAAATGCAAAATTTATTAAGTCTGTTATTGTGATGCAAGTTGGGAAATCGACTGAACTTTTATGGACTGATGTATTGGTTTTTAAAGTTATGCCATTGATGTATTTTAAAAATATTGGTTTTCAATATGTCTCGTCTGGAATGTGTTGGTACATACTGAATTCAGATGATGAAACATGCCCATGTGACTCCAGTCAGCGGTGAACGAACGGCGCTTGCCATTCATTATGCTTACAGCTGCTCACAGACTTTTTGTGGGCTTTTGAGCATCAACTTGTGGTTATTGGGAGTCTGATATAGCGTGGCGTCCTCCACACAGAATCTGGGACCTGTATGAACAGGGCAAGCAACAGCATGTCTCTACAACCAATCCGATTGAAGAATCCTTACTGAGGCACGCAGAGTCTAAACCAGGAAGTGTAAGTTAGAATATTTAATTCAATATAAAATCATAAAAAGAGAGGGAAAGAAAGATGGGATTAAGAGACGGATAGAAAATGTAAAAAAAAAGTTTTTTATTTTAATTAAAAAAAAATCTCCAACAATAATCAAAATCTGAAGGAATGCGACTCCACACTTGTAAAAGTAAAATTTCAGTATCAGAGAGGTTGTTTGGCAATAATTAAGACTGATCACATTATTAAAAATTTACTTCCACTTGAATGGACAAGCCCTAACTTTTTCTGGCGTGTTTAGTGGGCACTATCGCCTAAGTACAGTAACTTCACGTCATTCTATGTATTTCAATACCGAATCTCTTGGAGAGATACCAGTGTAGTGAAGCTTGTGGAGGAGTTGGGCAAATTTGACAGCAACTTCCTGATTTTCGTGTTTAACTGCGCATGTGCGGATGCTGGAAGTTGCAAAATCTGGGTAAATGTGGTTGACTCTTAAAGCCCTTGGGGCAACTCTGGATCGGAAGTAAATACTGCCTTGCCAGTGTTGCCCACATCCCATGACACTCCATCAATTGTTTTGTGTTAGCAAACATCAACAAGTATTTAAAGCAATTTGTTTTGATAGAAAATAGAGAGCCAGTGTATACTGTAAAATTTGTTATTTTGTATTTACTTTTATAAGAATTCATTAATGATACTGTGCCATGGATATTTACTACAATGCATTTTGCTGAACCTGCAAATATCATTAGTTCATGTCAAGTCATGTCTTTGTGGTCGCTTATTCAAGATCTGTTTCTGATACTCAAGTCAACAAGAAATAGGCTACTTGATGTTGATGCTAAGGTACAACAAATCCTCTCCAAGGCTGGGAACTAATAGAGAAGAACATTTCCCCTGTTGATTGTCAAGTTTCAGATACTGGGAGCAGTTGGTAGCTGGCTTGTTTTTCCTGCCCCAGCTTCTGGATCTTTAATGGAGGCAAGTACCTGTTAAAGAAAAAGTCAAGGTTTATTTATATGGCTTTTTTTTTAGTGTCACTGCCTTTATTCAGTGTAATGGAAGGAAAATGCACTTCATCATCTAATATTGTGTGATGCTCTTAAGTCATTACCTCAAATTTGCTTCCACCACTACCATCGCCAGTGACTGACCTTTACTTCACTCGAGTGTTAACTGGAAATACTATCTCCAGCTACAACCACTATTGGAAGGGCAAATTCTTTAATTGCACTGTTGGGTAATTTTCACAGTTGAAGTGGCCATGAAATGAAAATTTCACATACCTACCGAAACAGTTTATATAAAAACAATCCTAGTGACCATACTGAAAAGGCATACGTGAGGAATTACAGTAATACTCTATTGCAAAATTCAATATTTGATACTGTGCTACACGTTGAAATATCTTGAGATTTATACTGGGACAGCAGATCTTGGGTTTTGGGTATGTTTAAATTTTACTATTATGATTGTATTGACCAATAAGTAATTTTTAAAAATTAGCAAACAGCAACTTTTTTTTGTTGCTATAAATGAGAATAGAGAAAATCCACCATAGTATGATATTGTTTCGAGTATAATAGCATATAATTTAATAATCCAAATGGAAATACACTTGTGTTATTGAATTATTAAATTGAAATGGTGTCATTTAACATTTGGCAATAAAATACCAAAGTTATGTTTATTACAAATTCCACAGTAACTGCTCATAACACTGTATTACCGGATCTTTATTTAATAATTGTACATTAAGCTTTCAGGGATGCAGAAGTACCTCTGTAACCAAACACAAAGATAACTTTAAAAAAAAAAGTTTCCTTTTAATTTGCTGCAAACTCTGACCTCTTAAGTGGTGCAGCATGCTGTTTCTCTTCAGATTTTGATTGTTGCAGCTTCCAGTTTACTTGCCAAACAGTGACATAATATAAAGTGAAACTGACAGGATTTTAGTTCAATACAATGTTCCTATTCCAGAGAACCATTGAAGGTGATGCATTTTGCAATACAATCTCATGTAAACAAGATGTTCATTTTTTTGTAGCTACTGTCAAATGCAGTTTTGATTGTAATTATCCATTTAGAGCATTACGGCTGAAGTGCTGAAGTTTTTTGTAACTACTGACAAAATAAATTTGAACTGCTCGTAAGGAGGCAGCAACGAGTGCCTCGATGGGCCCTTCAGAGGATGCCAAGAAGAGAATGGATCACCTTGGAAGTCCTTCTGTGCTTCACAATGGTCACTTATTGGCAGAACATGTGACTAAGTATGACAACTGGCCACTAGAAAGAAAAGTTTAACCAAATAGTATTTTTTTTTTTTCTTCGGCCAATTTGATTGTTCAAGCATTTGAGGAGTTGACTGAATCAGGGGGTTTGATCTTTGTGGACCCTCTGTAGCTCCGATATGTTTGTTTTTAATTAAGTCTTGGTCACACTGCTAGGTGAATTGATGAGGGGAAAAATAACTCCCAGTTGTGCAGCTGATGCCACCAATTGCATTAGATTTCCTTCTAGTTGGTCATGATGAAGCATCACTGTTCTTCAGTGAATCATATGTTTTATTCTGTTTTCAAAATCCTGTAGAACATATTTTCAAAAATATATCCTCTTACATGAAGAGGGACAATTTCACCTGGTGATTCAATATATAAGCTATCAATGGAAAAGGAGTAATGTTTTGTCGAACCTATTTCCTGAAGGGGATATTTGAATTTAAATATTTATATTGGGTTCGAACAATCTGCAATTCACAAAACATTGCTGCGTTATGTAGCATCAGTCGCCACTAAATTCCTGAAGTTAAGTATTTTGTTACTTCTGTTATAGGCAGGCATGAAGCATTCCTCAACTTCATAATTTACTCTCGACCTAATTGAATGAATCACTTAACATTGTTCATACACAAGACCATTTTAGCATGTTTGATACTTTAATGGATAGCTAGCTGGCTTCAAGTCAGAAAGCAGAGAGTAGGGGTAAAAGGTAGCTATTCACTGTGGCAGAAGGTGGGTAGTGGTGTTCACAATTTATATTAACAATTTAGACTTTGGAATCAAAAACACAATTTCTAAATTTGCGGACGACACCAAATTGGGGTGGATAGTCAATACTAAGGAGGACTGCAACAAATTACAGGAGGACATCAATAAACTTGCAGAATGGGCATATAATTGGTAAATTAAGTTCAACACAGATAAATGTGAGGTATTACATTTTGGTAGGAAGAATAGGGAGGTCAATTATCACTTGGAGGGTGCGAGTGTAGGTGGGATAGAGGGCTAAAAGGATCTCTAAGTACAAATACACAAATCACTAAAAGTTGCAACACAGGTTAGCAAGGCCATTTATAAAAAAAAAAGCAAACCTAGCACTAGGGTTTCTTTCTAGAAGTATAGAATTAAAAAGTAGGGAAGTTATGCTAAACCTGTATCGAACCTCACTTGGAGTACTGCGTAAAGTTCTGGTTGTCCTATTATAAAAAGGATATAGAGGCACTGGAGAGGGTGCAGAGAAGATTTATACGGGTGATACCAAAAATATGAGCGTATACATATCGGCAAAGAAGAACAGGCTGGGTCTCTTTTCTCTTGAAAAAAGAAGGCTGAGGGGTGACCTAATTGAGGCCTTTAAAATTATGAAAGGTTTTGATAGAGTGGATACAGAGAGAATGTTTCCACTTGTGGGGAAGAGCATAACTAGAGGCCATCAATATAAGATAGTCACCAAGAAATCAAATAGGGTATTCAGAAGAAACTTCTTTACCCAGAGAGTGGTGAGAATGTGGAACTCGCTACCACAGGGAGTGGTTGAAGCGAATAGTATAGATGTATTTAAGGGGAGACTAGACAAGCATATGAGGGAGAAGGGAATAGAGGGTTATGCTGATAAATTTAGATGAAAGATAGAAGGAGGCTCGAGTGGAGCATAAACACCGGCATGGACTGATTGGGCCGAATGGCCTGTTTCTGTGCCGTATATCCTATGTAATTTTCTGCCTGCCTAGGCAAGCAGTAGTAATATGTTCAAGTCTTTGGGAGTTTTGTTAAATATACTGGCAAACGGTAGTGATTCCAACTTACAGAGCAAGGTTACAGCAAATATTTTCAGCTTCTAAATGATGAAATCTTCACTATTATTCTAAATGGATTTATAGGCACTGCAGAAAGGTACAAGCCTTTATGTAAAGCTTTTTCAAAATCTTTGAATTGGAAATACAGACATGCATGCTTGTTTTCATTGAGGAATTTAAGATCAATAAACGGAATCGGGAATTAAGAGTACTCCGATACGGAATTTCAGTTATGAAAATGGATGTTGTTTGTTCCCACTTAGGAAGTCTTAATTTCATTGAATTGGTCCATAAAATTATGCATTTATAGCAGTCTTTTTAAAAAAAAGTTAGTACATAATAAAAATATTCTATGAATTGACCGTAGTATGCTAGGATAGATGTATACTGTTGGGCTAACTGTACAAAGGGTTTCAAAGCATGATCTATTTATCTGTGTTAAATTACTCTTAAGCAGTGCAATATTTCAGATGCACTGAAAATATAATGTGCTTTTGGGATATTTAGTTAGGGGGAAGCCATAAAAGTACAGATTTTCTATTGGAAGGACCCAAAGTCTTTTCTTGTTTTGTACTTTAAATGTAGAGCAGTGCTGGCTACAGCCTTTCAGGCAGAGGGTATTCAGTTTGAATGCATGAGTTGGCTGTCATTTAAATTCACTTGGCTCTATAGACTGAATTTTGTTAAGTGCTCAGCCAGGTTGCTAGATGGAACCCTTTGTGCTTTTGGAGAAGAGACAGCACTCCTTTTGTAGGCCACTTGCATTGACGACAGCTGTTCCATGTCCTAGCTGAAGGAGGAAGCTCGGTGTCAGAAGCCAGGATCGTGGGATTTAAAGGAGAAGCTTGGTTATAGGTGGGAATGTTTTTAATATAAATTACTCATCACCCTCCCTTTTTAGTATGACTCTTTTCTCTCCAGTCTCAAGATAATCCAAAAAAATGGGAACTTTCAGTTTCCAAGGTACCTTGGTGGATTTCGACACTACCCACTCGGGTGCTGAGCTACAGAAAGCACAAAGGTTTCCGATTCAATCACCTGTCTGTTCTCTGATGTGATGGTCTTCAGGGTACTACAGTTGGCTTCCATCCTCCTAAGCTTGCAAGGGGTAAAATCAACTGTGGTTTCTATTACTGATAGCTATCCAGTTGACCCCAACTAAAATGGCCAGCTGTGCATTCCATGTGATGACCGATTTTGGACTTGGCTATCATGTCCTCCATGGTCAATTAGCATGCTGACTCTCACTGTCCACACAGCCACTTAGGCAAGGTAATGGCTGCTGATGCATATGGAACTGTACTCCAGCATAAGCCACCAACTTGCAATAAAAATTGGAAGAAGAGATTTGTAGATTGTCTTTTTTTCCTCCTTTTGGTGATGTGTTATTTTGGTACTGCACTAAATGTTCTCATTTAGACATGACGTTATCAGTATTCAGGCCTGGAAAGAATGCCGATCTACTTAATTTCCAATGGAACTTCACCTAGCTGGTATCAGCTGAGCAGCTCCCAGCTGAGTTAGGAAATCAGAAAACGCCTTTTAATAAGAACCACGGATGAATAGTAGTTTATGAAAGGGAATAGAATGGAGCTTGGCATAATTATGTAGCTTGTAATCAAAGCTTCCTGGTCTTGTACAATCTGGGGTGAAAACAACATCTGCAGTTTTCCAAAAATCTAGGTGTCCGGCATTCTGATCTGTTTTCAGCTCTGTGACATGGTGATGTCATAATTATTTATAACACTGTTGTACCTTTTTGCTTTTTTGCTGTGTAACTATGACAACCCTGGTAATGTATGAGCACTTGTAGTAGTTGCATGATTGATGATGTACAAATTGTATTAGTAGTAGCTGTATGATCCTGCAATACCACTTTTTGTAAATTGGGAAAAAGGAAATGAATAGTTAGGAAAACTAATGATTTTCCTTTTGTAAGAGCTGCTTGGGAGACAGGGATTAAGTTGCCGGTGGGACTATAAATATGGCTGCAGCTTCCGTTAATGACCTCATCTTTACCAATCTGTCACAGATGAATCTGTCTGTGACAGTATTGGTAGGAGTGACCACCCTGTGGAGACAGTCCCATCTTCATACTCTCCACACTCTCCATTGTGTTACGTGGCACGATCACCGTGCTAAATGGGATAGATTTAGAACAGATTGAGCAGCTCAAAACTGGGCACTGTGGGCCATCAGCAGCAGAATTGTATTCGACTACAATCTGTCAACTCATGGCTTCCAACCCCGGTTCAATCAAAAGTGGAGCAGAGCATGCCAGGAGCAGCACCAGGCTTGCCTTAAAAATGAGGTACTAACCTGGGGAAGCCGCAACACAAGACTACATACATACATGATAAACAGCAGAAGCAGCATGCTATCGGCAGAGCTAAGTGATCCCACAACCAACAGTTCTGCCTCAACCAGTCATGAATGGTGGTGGACATTTAAACAATATGGGGGGAGGAGGAGGCTCCATGAACATCCCCATCCCCAAGGATGGGGGAACCCACGTGAGTGCAAAAGACCGGACTGAAGCATTCGCCATCATCTTCAGCCAGACGTACCAAGTGGATAATCCATCTCGGCCTCCCACCATCACAGGAGCCAGTCTTCAGCCAATTCGATTCACTCCATGTGATCGCAAGAAACGGCTGAGCGCACTGGATACAGCAAAGGCTGTGGGCCCCAACAACATCTTGGCTGTCGTGCTGAAGACTTGTGCTGCAGAAGTAGCCGCGCCCCTAGCCAAGCTGTTCCAGTACAGCTACAACACTGGCATCTACCTGACCATGTGGAAAACTGCCCAGGTATGCCCTGTCCACAAAGGGCAGGCCAAATCCAATCCGGCCAATTACTGCTCCAACAGCCTACCCTCAATCAGCAGCAAAGTGATGGAAGGTGTCGTCGACGGTGCTATCAAGCGGCACTTACAAATAGCCCAGTTTGAGTTCTGCCAGGATCACTCGGCTCCAGGCCTCATTATAGCTGTGGTCCAAATATGGACAAAAGAGCTGAATTCCGGAGGTGAGGTGAGAGTGACTGCCCTTGACATCAAGGCAGCATTTGAGCGAGGGTAGCATCAAGGAGCCCTAGTAAAACTGAAGTCAATGGGAATCGGGGGGGGGAACTCTCGACTGGTTGGAGTCTTACCTAGCACAAAGGAAGATGATTGTAGTTGTTGGAGGTCAATCATCTCAGCCCCAGGACATCGCTGCAGGAGTTCCTCAGGGCAGTGTCCTCGGCACAACCATCTTCAGCTGCTTCATCAATGACCTTCCCTCCACCATAAGGTCAGAAGTGGGGATGTTCGCTGATGATTGCACAGTGTTCAATTCCATTTGTAAGTCTTCAGATAATGAAGCAGTCGTGCCCACATGCAACAAGACCTGGACAACGGCCAGGTTTTGACTGAAGAGTGACGAGCAATGTTTGCTCTTTTTTTGGCCCACAAGGCCAATCAAAATTCCCTGCATGCGCAGTTTTTCTATTCATAAGCCAGCTCACCGGCTGGGCAGGACCTACAGAGAGCTGCGTGGCCGCGCAGCTAATAGGGAACATTGGTAACCAGTAAGATTCGTGCCACACAAGTGCCAGTTAATCTCCAACAAGAGAGAGTCTTAACTACCTCCCCTTGACATTCAATGGCATTAACCTCATCAAATCCCCCCACCATCAACATCCTGAGGGGGGTCACCATTGGCCAGAAACTTAACTGGACCAGCCACATAAATACTGTGGCTACAAGAGCAGGTCAGAGGGTGGGTATTCGGTGATGGAATACTCTCCACTTATCTGGATGAGTGCAGCTTGACACCATCCAGGACAAAGCAGCCCATTTGATTGGCACCCCATCCACCACCTTAAACATTCACTCACTCCCTCCACCACCGGCGTACCATGGCTGCAGTGTGTACCATCTGCAAGATGCACTACAGCAACTTGCCAAGGCTTCTTCGACAGTACCTCCCAAACCCGCGATCTATACCACCTAGAAGGACGAGGGTAACCGGTGCGTGGGAACACCAGCGCCTCCAAGTTTGTCTCCAAGTCACACACCATCCTGACTTGGAAATATAGTGCCATTCTTTCATTGTTGCTGGAAATCCTGGAACTCCCTAACAGAACTGTGGGAGTACATTCATCACACAGACTGCAGCGGTTCAACAAGGAGGCTCATCACCAACTTCTCAAGGCCAATTAGGGATGGGCAATAAACATTGGCCTTGCCAGCGACGCCCACACCCCGTGAATTAATTTAAAAAAAAACATGCTAAATTAATGCTGATACACTGTGGAAATTTGATGCAGAATTCATACTGGTATTGACATAATTTCAGCACCATGATCATATCAAATTGGCACACCAGCAGTGGTGGTTTACACTTGTCAGCAGTGGCTCTTGTGGAGGGAACAAGTCACATTTTTGTTTGGTCCCTGCCTTTTGGAGACCTCCTTCTGCCTCGCCTAATAAATGTAAAATAAATGAGGATCAGTATGGCCCAGATTTCGCGGAAAAATAACGGTGAGGCTATCGGTGCACACCGTTATTGAAGTGTAAATTGGACAGCAACTTCCAGTGACCGCACAAGCGCAATTAAACACAGAAATCGGGAAGTTGCTGTCCAAGTTGTCCTGCTTCCCCAGAAGCTTTGTTTGTTATATAAGATTGGGGGTAATATATTAGCATGGATGGATTGGTTAACAAACAGGAAAGAGAGAGTAGGAATAAACTGGTCATTTTCGGGATGGCAGGGTGTAACTAGTGCAGTGCCGCAAGGATCAGTGCTTGGGCCTCCGCTATTTACAATCTATATCACTGACTTTGATGATGGGACCGAGTGTAATATATTCAAGTTTGCTGACAGTACAAAACTAGGTGTGAAAAGAAGCTTTGAGGAGGCTGTATAGGAACATAGAAGTACGATAGCAAAATACTGCAGATGCTGGAAATCCGAAATAACAACAGAAAATGCTGGAAACACTCAGCAGGTCAGGCAGCATCGTGGAGAGAGAAACAGAGTTAACGTTTCAGGTCGATGACATTTCGTCAGAACTGGAAAAAGTTGGAGAAGTAACAGATATTTAAGCAAGTGTGAGGCAGGGAAAGGGTGGAGGAGAAGAAAGAACAAAGTAAAGTGTCTAATCGAAAGATGAGGTGCTGTTCCTCGGGCTTACGTTGAGCTTCGTTGGAGCAGTGCAAGTGGCTGAGGGCGGAGAGGTCAGAGTGGGAGTGGAGTGGAGAATTAAAGTGACAGGCGACCGGAAGCTCGGGGTCACGCTTACGGACTGAACGGAGGTGTTGCCGCAAAGCGGTCACCCAATCTGCATTTGGTCTCCCCAATGTAGAGGAGACCGCATCATGAGCAGCGAATACAGTATACTAAATTGCAAGAAGTACAAGTAAATCGCTGTTTCACCTGGAAGGAGTGTTTGGGGCTCGTGACTGTGGGAAGAGAGGAGATCAAAGGGCAGGTGTTGCATCTCCTGCGCTTGCACGGGAAGGTGCCGTGGGAAGGGGAAGGGGTGTTGGGGGTGATAGAGGAGTGGACCAAGGTGTCGCGGAGGGAGTGGTCCCTTCGGATTGCTGAAAGGGGGGGGGTGGAAGATGTGTTTGGTGGTGGGATCAAGCTGGAGGTGGCGGAAATGGCGGAGGATGATCCATTGAATGTGGAGGCTGGTGGGGTGAAAGGTGAGGACAATGGGAACCCTAATGTGGTTCTGGGAGGGAGGGGAAGGGGTGAGAGCAGACGTGCGGGAAATGGAACGGACACAGTCGAGGGCCATGTCAATCACGGTAGAGGGGAATCCTCAGTTGAGGAAAAAGGAAGACATATCTGAAGCACTAGTGTGGAAGGTGGCATCAGAGCAGATGCGATGGAGATGGAGAAACTGGAAGAATGGAATAGAGTCCTTACAGGAGCGGGGTGGGAGGAAGTGTAGTCCAGGTAGCTGTGCGAGTCAGTGGGCTTATAGTGGATATTTGTCGATAGCCTATCCCCAGAAATGGAGAAGTCAGAGAAGGGAAGAGTCGGAGATGGACCATGTGAAGGTGAGGGAAGGGTGGAAATTGGAAGCAAAGTGTATGAAATTATCTAGTTCCGGGTGAGAGCAGGAAACGGCACCAATGCAGTCCTCGATGTACCGGATAAAGACGTGAGGGAAGGGATGTGAGTAGGACTGGAACAAAGAATGTTCCACGTATCCCACGAAAAGGCTAGTTAATGTTGGTATTCAGAGGGATTTGCGTGTCCTTGTACACGAATCACAAAGTTGATGTGCAGGTACAGCAAGCAATTAGGAAGGCAAATGGTATGTTAGCCTTTATTATAAGGGGGTTGGAGTGTAAAGGAATGAGCCATACCTATTCAGAAAAATACACCATCCTATGAACAGAATTCTGACTTTATTAAAACATGACAAACTGGGTTTAAAAATCTAAAAGCCTCAACGACACAAAGCTGTAAACCGAATACAGGCTTTTGAGATAAGATGAGTTGTTAACACAAAGCTGTAAACACTATACAGGCTTTTGAAATGGGAATCGGTTGTTGACACTGAAACAATGGCCCTATTGAAGCAAAGGGTTGGAGCTTCCAGAAAGTCTGAGCTTTGGGAAGAACACAATAGCATAACCCAGTTAAATTGTTTTAAACCAACACTTTGTAAACAGGCACATGAAAGAGCACAATAGTATAATGTTAAGGTGTCATAAACCAACACTTCGGGAAACAGAAACACAGAACATTAAAGAATCATATGCCTTCATAAATATGACATCAATAGATGCACCAAGCAATCACATGGTTTTTGCATTGAACTTGGAACACATAGGAGACGTGAAGTCTGCTTACACCCAGCTAAGGTGATTTAAGAATTGAATACAAGTTCTTCGTAAATATGACCTCAATAGATGCACCACTACTGTCATATTGTTTTTATGATAAGTTTTGAACACCTACACAGCAGACCGAATTCTGCAAGCTACCAGCTGAACTGACTGTAAGAATAGCAGGGGTCAACAGAAATATGATTAGAGATAATTAGCTTACATCAGCAGAAAACTTCAAAGGATATATGTCGAAGTCTCGACTCCCGAGTAAGACTCTTTAAACACAAAGTATCGTTAAAGACAGGCTTTATTTGCTTGCAAGGGAAGAGTTGTGTAGTCAAGGGCTACATCAGACCTCTTCAAAGTAATACAGAAGTTGTAACATATTTATACAGTACAGAAACAAAACAGGCTTTCTATGCCACATGATATAGTATTGAATCATACCTGATTACAAAGGCACAGACCTTGCGAATTATTGAAACAACGTATTCCGGGCTGCGTTAGAATAACGAACAGAAATACCTTGGGATAAGATTAACTAATCCTTTATTATGGGATCCCTCTGTTCCTTCTGTTCTCTCACCTGTACCAACTGGGCCTGTGGGCCGATGTTTACCTTATCATGTCCTTGGCTATTTGTTTGGTGAATGAGGCTCTTTGTAAGCTTATTACAGATAAGGAGTACGTATGTAGCATTCCTAAATTGTCTTATTTCCTAGAGACTGGTTAGTGAATCATGCTGTCGGCCATTTAAGTTTTTATTCTATGCCCAGGAAGCCATTTTGTGTCTAAGTGAGAAACTGTACTTCCACATATACCACTGAAAAAGGTATAAAATCTAGAACTTTCAAATAGGAAGACAGAAGTCGCTGGAAGGGGCAAAGCGATTCTCGGCTTCAGAACCACTCTGTAAGCCTACAACTCTTTTGAGTCTCGGGTAATCAAAGATATTTGATTTTGGTGGATATCCTGGATTAGAAATAAGTAAGAAATGTAAAAATGTAACAAAGTTAAGATTTGAGAATAAGGATCTCTGATGATAAGAACTGTAAGCTATTTGTTTTTGGTACTGTTAAAGTTGCGATTGACCCACCAGCTGTTAATTGCATGTTGGTTCTTTAATAAATCTATATATTTTTAGAATTGTCTCACATAATACTTCTGCATCAAACTCGCAAACTCAATCTCTGTACACTCTTTGGTGAGGAGTTGCAGAATTCTGGAGGAGTTTTCCAGACCCTCATAATATCCGGAAAGTTACAGTCTAGTTAAACTTATTAAAAGTGCTATCTGGAGGATGGTAACATCTTCAGGTTGTTCCTTTCCTTTAGGGAGAGAGAGTCTGGACCTTTAGACCCAATTAAGCGTCTTCTAGGATTCAGCTATGTCTAACTTTAGTTGAAGGTGAACGTCTGGGGAATACGCCTGATCCGGGGTAGCCCAAAAGGGGCTAGGACTAGTAATTAGTACAGGAGCTAGGAAGTCTTGCTGCAATTATATAGGGCTTTGGTAAGACCACACCTGGAGTACTGTGCACAGTTTTGGTCTCCTTAATTAAGGAAGGATATACTTGCCTTAGAGGGGATGCACCAAAGGTCCACTAGATTGATCCCTGGGATCAGAGGGCTGTCCTATGAGGAGAGATTGAGTAGAATGGGCTTATATTCTCTGGAGTTTAGAAGAATGAGAGGTCATCTCATTGAAACGTATAAAATTCTTAGAGGGCTTGACGGGGTAGATGTTGAGAGGCTGTTTCCCTTGGCTGGAGAGTCTAGAACTAGGAGTCATTAGGGGGTGATTTTGCCGGCGCTCGGGTCAGGTTTGGAGGCGGGACTGCTGGCAAAATCAAAAAGATTGGCAGCGGGTCCCGAACCCGCTTCCAACCCGCCTCCAATCAATCTTCCCGGGAGTCGGGTCCCCGATTTGCGCAGGGACCCGACTCCTAGCGGCGGGAAGAGGATTATAGCCACTTAACTGCTTGTTAACGGGCAGTTAAGAGGGTTTTTCCAATTTTGACACTTCTGCGGGCTTCCTGACGTCAGGGAAACCTCGCCAGGGTAAGTGTGGCATGCTGTGGGCCTACTGTAATGTTTGTGTATAGATGACAGCTGCAGAAGTGGTGTGAAGGATCCAATGGGACACTGGTGAGTTGCAGAGGTAAGAAAATGTTGGGAAAGTAATTTTTAATGTGTTTAGAATTTTCTGTACGTGACAAGCTTTGAAGTGTTTGTGTAGTCCCACTTCATTGGGAGAACCTCTCTCACCAGTGACAGATCACTTCTGTAACCTCACCTGCAGCTGCCATCTGTTTTAGCCTAAGGAGAGAGTCACTCGAGAGTCTGAGTGCAAGGGCTCACCTTTGTGCAGTGATTGTCAGTGTTTGCAGCACCTCAATGCTGTCAAACACTGAAAAAGTCATCTGTCAAAAAGAAATGGTGGTGGCCCCTGAAAACCAGCAGATGACGCATCATCAACTGACGTCATCTGACACCGGCTTTCTCTTAATTGGCTGGTAAGCCCGCAGGGCGGGTTTAACGAGGCCAATTGACGCAAAATCGCGTCTGTGCGTCGGACGTCGCTGGGGGTGGGACAAGAACTCGAAAGGCAGCAGTCCTGCCCACAACACGCTTCTTCAGGTAAAATCTCGGCCATAGTCTCAGGATAAGGGGTCAGCCATTTAGGACTGAGCTAAGGGAAAAATTGTTCACTCAGCGTTGTGAATCTTTGGAAGTTTCTATCCAGGGGGCTGTGGATGCTCAGTCATTGTGTATATTCCAGACTGAGATCGTTAGATTTTTGGGCACTAAGGGATTCAAGGAATAGGGGATAGGGCGGTAAAGTGGAGTTGAGGTCGAAGTTGAGCCATGATCTTACTGAATGGTAGAGCAGGCTCGATGGGCCGCATGGCCTACTCATGCTCCTATTTCTTGTGTTCTTATAATGGTATTTCACCGAGAAAATCGGCATTGAAACACGTGTAAGGGCGTGAAGTTGCGGTACTTGCGTGATAGATACCCACTAAACTTGACAGAAAAAGTTAGGGCTTGCCCATTCCAGTGTAAGTAACTTTTTAATGGCATGATAAGTCTTAATTGCCAAACAACCCCTCTGGCACTGAAAATGAACTTTTTTTGCAAGAATTAAGTCTCGTTCTTTCAGATTTTAATTGTTGTTGGAGATTTTAAATAATTTTTTATAACTTTTTTGTTCTGTCTCTTTTATCTCTCTCAATCCCATCTTTCTTTCCCTCGCTTTATTTAGCTTTCTGTACATGATTTAGCATTGAATTAAGTATTCTAACCTGCATTTCCTGGTTCAGTCTGCGCGTGTCTCAGTAAGGATTCTTCAATCTGATTTGGTTATGGAGATACACAGTTGCTTGCCCTGTTCACACAGGTCACAGATTCCCTGTAAAGGGAACAGCACCAAAATGGCATTCTAATCACCGCAAGTTCCAGTGCAAATGCCCATAGAATGTCCACGGGCAAGTGTAAGTGTAATGAATGGCTGGCGCCGTTTGTTTGCCACTGAAAGCAAAATCCGGGCATATATGTTGGTTATTGCACCTGGTCCACTTCACCAAGTTGTACCTTCTAAAATGTGATCACCTCATTTATGCTTGCTCACATATCTAGTGTCTTTCCAAGTTTCAGAAGAAATCCGAGCACCCCTGGCTAGTTTAAGTATAACTTGTGATGAGCATTAAATGATATTGCTTATTGTGTTTCATCCACACTGACTCCCTTTCTATAATAAGAGCATGATGCCTTTGAAGAATCAGTTGTCATCATTTCTAGCCCTTATTATAAATCACAAAGTTTAAAGGAATCATTAGTTGCTTCTGATGTTTTTTATTTATATAATTTCATTCTAACAATGCTTTTTGTAACTGCATCTTTGGAGAACTGGTTTGGAACACTGAGCTCAATAGGAGTTGAAATTACATGTACAGGTAACGCTGAAATACCAAGATTAATGAGGATAACCCCTGCTGCTGATTTTGCTATGGCTCCAGTTACTCATCCATGTCAGGCCCCCATCATCAGCTCTTAATATTAAACAAATAAATTCAACTGGATTAGGCAGGTAAAGGAAACCAAAATATTTTTGATTACTTAGGTAACTTTAATTTTTTTTAAATGGTGCTGATGGCACTCTGAGTGTAAATGGTTTTGGTATTTCCTTTCTCCCACTTTTGTACATATACACCTCATAGATTTAATTTAACACTGCATTCTCAAGCACATTCTCTTCATAGGGCCTGCATCCTATTTAATATGAGCAACGCAGGACATCTGTTAATATCTATCTACCGCCCCATTAACCTGTGACGGAGACTGTAGGTCCCGCATTGGATTCATCAGTCACCTGAGAACTCATTTTTAGTGTGGAAGCAAGTCATCCTCGGTTCCGAGGGACTGCCTAAGAAGAAGATAATATAAAAACGATACTGTGGTCTGCATTTACTGGCTGTCACAAATTTTGTTTGACTCAAATAATAACAAACTACCCAGGACTCTGTAACTGATTACTCATAAAACTGTATCAATTGAACACAGTAGGCCCATCCAATCACTTAAAAGAAAATAAATAATCATAAATGGACAGCTTTTGTGACAAGATAGGACAGTGAGGTAGTGTAGATTGTTGATTTGGCAGTGCTGACAGTGGGAGCTGCGATTGGGTTTAGCAGGATATGCTGATAAAAGGAGAAATGGAGGGGATGGATGTTGAGCCCAGTAGTGGAGGCATTGATCAAGCGAACTACTTGCCTTGGATGGTGTTGAGCTTCTTGAGTGTTGTGGTTGCACTCATCCATGCAAGTGGTGAGTATTCTATCACACACGTGACGTGCATTGTAGGTAGTGGAGAGGCTTTGAAGGGTGAGGAGGTGAGTTACTCATTGCAGAGTCCCGAGCCTTTGCCCTGCTATTGTAGCCATGGTCTCATATGGCTGGTCTAGTTATGTTTCAAGTGATGTAGGGATTTCGTCCCCTGTCCAATAATTCGACCTGATCCCAAATTGGTTAGAGTGGTATATTATTAGTTCCACACCAGGATTAACACATGTAAGTGTGTAAGCAGTAGTTAACAGCACAATACAAGAATCGTAATGCTCGTTTCTGTGCTGGGTAAAGGTCGTGTTCGCTGCGCTCTGCTTCTGATTCGGCTCTGCTACCGGCCCTCGGCCAGGCATCTCTTTGTCCAGATTTCCCCTCTACCACCAGTCCGCTCGCACTAGTCTTTTTTTATACAGACGTTCGTAATATACACAACAGCAGTTTCTGCCAAATAAACACGACAGTTTTGCCAATCAGCAGGTGTTGCTCGTATTCAGCAGAGTGTCTGGGTTCCAAGTGACCGACTTTAGCCATGGCTGGTTTCACAAATGACTGAGTAATTTGTCCCAAATAGAAAAAAAACCTTGCGGGTAATAAAGATAAAAAGACAGGTTTTGCCTCCGCCCTGTTCCACATTGTTTGGTTAACAACTCTTGCTTAGTAGCAACTGTCAGTATAACAGAATTAACCCTTTTACCCTTGTGTTTCAATACGTACACTGCACACAATAAAAAGAATAACAGCCCATGATTTAAGACTACAGCAGTAACCCCAGGATTGTTAATGGTGGGGGACTCTGACGGTAGTGGCGCTGAAGGTCGGGGAAATAGTTGGACTTTCTCTTGCTCAAGCTGGCCATTACCTGGCACTTAGCTGGTGTGAGTGCTACCTTGCTGGATTTTTCCCAAGCCTTGTTGTGACTGGAGCTGAACACTGAAATTGCAGTGTACAGCCCTAATCCTGGCCTTATGAAGGGATGGTCATTGAAACTGCTGAAGATGGTTGGACCAACAACACTCCCCTGAGAACTCTTGCAGTGATGTTCTGGGGCTGTCTCTGCCACTCTTAAACCACCTGCAAGGCAGTATACAAAAGTAGAATTAAAATAACTACAAACAGATCACTTGGCTCTTTTGTTGACCAGAGAATGGTGTGTAATACATGATCTAAGATGATTTTTTTTTAAATATCTGGAATTGCTGTTATAGAAACTAGATAGATCACTTTTTTTGTTTCATAAATTGTGTGTTAGCTTTGTAATTTGTCAGTATTGTAGTTTATATCTTTGGTGTTGCAAATGTGGCCTCTTTGTAAATGTGTTATTTAAACATATCAATTATCTTAGATTAGTTTTCCTTTTTAAAAAAAAAAAAAATGGTTGTGCATTATCTGGAAATTATCCTTTTTTAAAGTGGTCTGTTACTGTGTACAAATTTAGAGAGTAGATGAATATGTAATGCATGCTTGTCTTGCTGTAATTCTTCCCTTTCCAGATTGATGAGCGTTTTATGATTTATGGACATTTTTGTTGGCTTATTTTAGAAGAGTGAGGGAACGTGCCAAGTTTTGAACGAACTTTACGGATATTTGTTGGTTAAACTTTGTTTTGTTCTTTCCTCTCTTTCAAATCTTCTTCCCCACCCCCCCCATGACAATTTTTAAGTAGCTTAAGGAATGAGTTGCCCCCTCATTTATTCCCTGAAAGAAGCCTTCAGATTTACGAGAATTGCAATGAGAGGATGTTGATGCTGTTTCTATCTGTGTGTGCAGTGTCCTGCAATTTTGTCAAGCACCATGTAGAGTATGGCAGAAAATCTCAGCACTGTAATTTTGCCTTTGCAGTCTGACAGGTAATATTATACACTGGTAAAGAAATGATTGGGGGCGGGGGGGGTGCGCGGATCAGCTTAGTTGTCTGGTTCCATGGATTTTCAAATCTCTTGGGATGAGTGCTAGGCAAATTCTGAAAATATTACTGATATGTAGCTTTTGTATTAAAATTTGCACTGTTGTGTGAACATATTAAAAATTCTGATTCAAAATGAAAGAGGAACTGGCTTGCAGCAATACAATATTATTGTGTTATAGATAACACCACTGCATGGTTATTACACAGTACAAGGAACTCTATTATCCGGCACCAACGGGACCGGCGTGGTGCCGGTTTATCAAAAAGTCCGGATTACAGAGAGGTATAGTTAAAAAGGTACGAGAGCTCCGTACACAGCAACAAATCCAGGCTTCCCTGTTGCTTAGCAACATGTGCAGGAACTCCGGCCACAGACCAAGCGTCCCTGTTGCTTAGCAACAAGTGCAGAAACCCCTGCTTACACAGCCAAGAATCAAGAAACGGCCACTAATATGAAGAAAAACTTAACTGAACCTACTCCTGAATTTTGCCGGTTAACCGAGATTCCTGGTTGTTTGGGTGCTGGTAAATCGAGAGTTTCCTGTATTTACAACAGTGACTACACTTTAGGACATCCGGTGGTTGTGAAAGGTGCTTTTTCTTTTTTTTCTCTCTCTCTTCTCTCTGGACTGGGTTCGGAGTTGGCTCACCTGCATGTGGCTTTTCTTGTTCTAACTGAAGGCTATTTCAAGCGGTTCAACTTTACTAACTTGGTTTTAATTACAAATTTGCGAATTATAACAATGATGTAATTTCCTGGTTTAACAGACTCTCCATTGGAGTACTAGTCTGGGAGGCAAATTGGAGGCAAGCTCCGTTTACTTCAAAGCAATGTGAACTCCTCCAGTCTGTTCAGCAAGCAGTTCCAAAAGTCATATCACTCATCATTTAAAGCTCTTTGTTAATACAAAATATAGGAATGGTGCACTCTAGATTTCAATTGTTCAGGGTTATTTTCAAGCTGCCAGAATTTGCTGTTTGGGATTATGTCATTGAGATAATAATTGCCAAGAAATCTCATATAACCCTAAATGTTTCTGTGAACCAGCAAGTCAAGGCTGATTTTAAAGCAGCATTTTGTTTCCCGGTCTAAGATGGCATGTCATCTCGTTATTCTGAAGCTGGTTCTTTCATCTGACCCTTTTCTAAGAATGTGTGTGTGTGTGTGTGCAGAACTGGTAATTGGATGGTCTGCTGATGGCTTGCAGAAAGCCAAAAGTTGACACTGGGCAGTTTTGTCAGTTTTTTTACAAAAAAAAACTTCAGAAAAACATATTGGCCCAGAAATTCAGGTCTCCACGGGTGAGTACGCATGGGGTACTCACCCGTAAGCCCAATGGAAGTGCCGGTTTCGTGCATGCGTGGGAAACCGGCACTTCCGTTCCCCTGAAAGAAGGGGTTCAGAGGTGGAACGCGTGCGCAGGAGAGGCTGCGCTGGCGCATCAAACTTACATTTTTTTTTGCAGGTTTTCCCGGCAGGGTAAGTCTCCAGAAGTTAGACATGTAAAAAGCAGTCGCAAGGCCTGCTTTTTACAAGGTAAGTGGTGAATTAATTAAAATTAAAACATTTTATCCACAGGTTTATTATTTTTAAATACTTTAAAGAAAGGTAAGTTTATTCTTAGCCCCATTAGAAAATGTAATTAATTTTTTCAAAAATTTAAATTATTGTTTCATGTAATTTATAGTTTATTTTAAAAATGTGATTTAAAAAAAAAATGAGGTTTTAGTGATGTTTTGGGCTTATAGTATTTATAGGTTTGACAGCCCTTCCTGTCAAACTTATGAATGAAGCATTCCATTGGCTCTCCATGGCTCATGTGATCCCAGGGGACGCATCGAACTAACTGCGCCCCTGGGATACGCAAGCACTGCGCGCCGGCATTTGGAGGAGGCCCAGGATCGCAATTCCACGGGGGCCCCAGCTCAACGGCCGGCATGCTAGGCAAGTGCAGGTCGGAGGCTTGCACCCGCGGGAAGCCTCCGACCCGAATTTCTGGGCCATTATCAAGGGTTGTTCTAGATTATCTGTGATTTTTTTTCTACTCAGAAGTATGGTTTCTATTCTACATTATGTAGAAATAGTATAAAAATCATAGTAAAATCCAGAGCACGTTAAGCTTCATGCAAGTTTTTAATACTCTGGAGATATAGAAAAGAATGAATGAACTTGCATTTATATAGAGCCTTTCACGATTTCCGGTCATCCCAAGATGCTTCACAGCCAATTAAGTACTTTTTGAAGTGTAGACACTGCTGTAATGTAAGGAAACATGGCAGCCAGTCTTTGCACAACAAGGTCCCACAAACAACAATGAGATAAATGACCAGATACAGGAAACTTTGATATCCGGCACCGATGGGACTGGCGTGTTGCCGATCTATCAAAACTGCCGGACATACAAAGTTAATGTTGAAGCATATGGAGGTTTTCATCTCCGTATCTGACGACAAACACTTGCTTAGCAACAGCTTCTCAAGAGTCGGCTGAAGCTGTTGCTATAGCTACAGACCTTGCAGTGCCTGACTGGGGGGAAAAAAAAGAACGAGAACTAAAAAAACTTATAGAAAACGGCTCCTGATTTTTGCCGTTAGATTGAGTATTCCGGACATACAACCTCCAGATAAACCAAAGTTTCCTGTAATCTGTTTTTGGTGTTGGTTAAGGGATAAAAGTTGGCCGGGACACCAGGCGAACTCCTCAGCTCCTCTTCAAATAGTGCCATGGGATTTTTTATGTCCACGTGAGGGGGCAGACAGCACTTTAGTTTGATGTCTCATCCAAAAGATGGTACCTCAAATACTGCACTGTAGTGGTGACTTGTATACCACTGCAAATTACATATTCAGTTTATAATGAAGCAGCCTAGAAATGATTACTTGAATGTGTCTCTGCTGATTTTTTTTTTTGTATAATTTTTTAGCCAATGCATGCCAGTTGTCAAGGGAAAAAACCTCAAAGCACATTAGATTATCCCAGTGATTGCAACAGTCTTTTTGTAGAGCAGGTTCTGAACAACCGGATAAGTTGTGTGTATAATAGTCTTCCTCACCCATATCAGCTGGCTTGGTGATAGAATGATTCATTGCTTTTGAAAGCTGGCTGCTCAAAATCAGTTTGACTGTTTTGGAATATCTCAGTTTTCAAGGAAATAAATATAAAATGCAACATACGCTGAAGTTCCTGAGCAAAAATATTGGTACAGTGTCAATTTCTAATAGTTTGATATATAACCCTGGTGATTGTAGTAAACAAAATAAAAGATTGTATTAGTGGACTTTGATTCAGCTACACTATTATTTAGCACTTTGTATTTTGCACTTGTATAGATAGAAATTCCTCCCTAGGTTAACTTTATCCTATGGGCAAAGTGAAGATTAAGGTGCAGTAAGCTGTTACTTGAGCAATAGTCTGTGCGTGGCCCATTGATTAAAATTCCACCCTGGTGTCTGGATTGAGAACCAAGATTCTCTAGGCGACCACAGTAAAGTTTATTAAAAGGCCAGTTAAGGGCACTTCAAATTAAATTCCATGTAATTTTGAAATGATTTTACTGTAAAACTGCATAAAGAACTATTATATTGCACCTCGTACATCCTCCGGACATCCCAAAGTGCTTCAGTAAATTACTTTTTGAAGTGCAGTTACTGTTCTGTAGGTGAACAGAATGTTGAATACTTCAATATTTGTAAAAGGTTTAGTTGCCATTTGTATAAGACCTGTTGGTAAAATAAAACATGCAGAATACTATACTGTACAAATATATTTAGGACCTGACAAACTCTCGTAGCTTTATCGTACAGTAATAATGTTTTTCTCTAACCATAAATCATCACCCTGGTACAGTGACTGAAAACTGGTCAATATAATTTCAGTTGGACCAAGATTGCTATCTAGGGACTGTCGAGTGACTGTCATCTTATTTTTACTGTAATGATTGTTTAACTGTTGATAAAATCGTATCGTGATGGAAAGGATGCCATCCTCAAATTGCCTGTCATTGACTCTTTTTGTTTACAAAATAACTTAGTGATTTTATTTATTTGTTAGGATAGTGTTTTAAAGTACTATATACATCTGATATCTCCTTTGCAAATTGGAAGTCTTTTTAATGGAATACTTGCTGAGGCACCAATTTGTTCCTCATACAGTACACAAATCTTGCTAAATGGTTATGATTGGATAAGTAGTGGCATCTTTCTTAACATTAGTAGATTTCTCGCATGTAGCCTGAGACCTAGGGCTCGATTTTAATAGCCCTGAGGAGGCGGGTTTGGAGGTGGGTCGGCAGCGAAAATCAGAAAAAATGGCTTCAGACACCCATCCCGCCCCCACGTGATTTTCGTGAGTGTCTGGTCAGATGTTCCCAAACTGACCTGACGGAAACCGGTGGGACAGGTAGTTAAGGCAGTTTACGAGCCTGTTAACTGCCTTGCTAATCCTATTTTTATAGTGGTTTCCCATTTTTGTGCTTCTGGCTCCTGTTTCCCGTCTTGTCAGAAACACGGCAGCTGCAGGAGACGAGTTTCTCGGACATGAATTGTAGTCATTTTAAAAGCGCTCCTGTAACGCGGCTGACATTCAAATGCAACAACTTTGTTGTTGGAGGTTTGGGATAAGATTTTGCAAATCTACTGACCTTGTGACTGTTCAAGCTGACATCCATCTGCAGTGTTACCTGATTGGAATAATTTCAGGCCACTTTGTGCGCTTGCAAGCTTCTTGCCTCAACTGAAATCTATAGCAACGGGATGGGAACCATTTACATCCTCTCATCCTGGTCGTCAGATTCGGAGGAAGAGCAGCTGTGGCAGCACCACAACCAGCCAACCTCCTCCTCACCCACCTGATGCTGCACTGGACTCGGGGCCTCAGTTCCTGACAAAATTGCTGGCTGGGAGGCCAGCGATGGCATCACCATGGCCAGTTTTTCTTCACTTGATGCTGTAAACCCTGGCTGCCATATGATGCGCTAGGTTGACACCATCCCACACCAGCACCGTGACTTTAAGGTCCAAGACATTCCATGTACACACATCACTATAGCCGGGGGGGGGGTGTGGTGGGTGGGGGAGGGAGTTATGACTGAACAATCACTGGAACTCAGTAAGACACTTCTCAATGTGCGCTCTGTCCAATAAGGGACAGTTTTAGAAAAATAGATTTCACTGTATGACTACACATTACCAGAAACTTCACATGGACATTGGCTAAACCTCTCAAATGCCTACCCTTGTGTGTTGTTAGTTGGTATGCTTGCAGTAGGATGAGGGTGAGTGTGAGGGGTGGCTAGTGAGATGGGGAAGTGATAAAGTAGATAGAGAGGGTTGGGTGGAGGTTCAAGGTAAGTTGGTGTCCTGGGGAGGGAAGAGAACCTCTGTGCATGCTGTAACTCCCTCCATAAGCATATGGAGGGAGTCATTGGAGAGCCTGGGTGCAAGTGTTCACCTTTGTGCACCGATTGTCAGTGTTTGCAGCACCTCGATGCTGTCAAACACTGACAGATCAACTGTCAAAATAAAATTGTGCATGGTCCCTTTAAGGAAACCGGCAGATGACGCGTCATCAGATGACTCCATCAGACCCGCTTCCTGTTAATTGGCTGGGGCGGGCTTAATGAGGCCAATCAAGGGAAAATCACGTCTGCAGAGCGGAGGCAGCTGCGGGCGGGACCGGAACCCAGAAACCAGCTGACCCGCCCCCATCCTGCCTTCAGAATTAAATTTGTGGCCCTAGTATGCAGTTTCTGATTATTACTGTGACTTTTAGTCTCTAGGACTTGAATCTATCCCAATTCTCTCCTAAGTAAAATTCTGCAGATGCTGGAAATCTGAAAAACAAACAGAAAATGCTGGAAACACTCAGTACGTCAGGCAGCATCTGTGGAGGGAGAAACAGGGTTAACGTTTCAGATTGATGACCTCTCGTCAGAACCAATTCTCTTTACTGGCTTTAATGGTCCCAAATGCAATGATTGTGTACAAGGCTATCCAGTTTGCAGTAGATAAGAATCTATAGCATAAAAGCACCATCATTTGGCAGTAAATTTACACTTTCTCTTCGAGAGGCAATACGAAATACCCGCTGCAGAAAATTGAAATAAAAATAGAAAATTGTGCAGCACAAAAGACTCTTCTAACAGGTTCTGTGCAATTTAAGTCTTGCCTTCCCAATTTAATTTTCCGAGGGAGATGAATAATCACGTGTAATTTAGAAAGAGTCCTTGTAAAAAGGTAAAACTGAAGGTAATTATCTGTTTAATAATTCAACCCAGGTTCATATCTAATCTAAAAGAGGCTTGTGCTGAATGCTATCAGTATCACTCTGGGTGCCACAGTTGCAAGACTGTCATTTTCCAGCACCTACATACTTCAAAAAAAAGTAGGAAAAATTGTTCCATTTTTGAGTTACTTAGTCTTTTTACACATTGATGCCTAAGAGGCAGAAAATGGTGTTTTACTGGGACTTGTGCTTTTGTTATCTTTGAAACACGTTCATTCAATTAATAATTATAGAGCATTGTTGCTTTAAATAAAAACTGTACGTCATCTAGTTTCCTTTGTACTTTGGCAGCAATCTGGAGTCATGTTTGTAGAAGAACATCATGGGACGCCAAACAAGTTTATTATAGTTCAGTTGATTCTATTGTATTTGTATAGAAGGCTGACTCGTAAGTATTCATAATTACGGTCACCATTTATACAATATTATATACAATACAAATAAATCTATATCCGGAATTATTGACTTATGGATAGCAAACTGCTGATTGGCACCAACCTCTGACTCGGTAAACAGGCAGGAGTGAGCTGCAGCTGTAATTGGTCTATTTTAGGTAAACCACCACTTTATGATGTGTGTTTTGTTTAGATACTTTCAACGTAAAAAGTAATTTTTTTGTAGTAGGGTAGAGCACCAATTTACAATCCTGGGGGTTGCGAGATTCTAACTGAAACCAGTTAATCATAAACAAAACCCATGTAATGAATTGGGTGGCTTATGGAAAAAATTAGAGTTTTGACATCTCAATTGGAAAAAATATTGCAATGTTTAAACCCACCAACCAATTTATTACAATAAATTATTCTATTCCATTGCCTTGAAATAACCAAATATAAATATGAAGTATTCATGCATAGTATGTTTCTGTTTACCATTTCTTGACCAGCAGAACTGGCAGGCAGCCATTTCCCTGCTCTTCGCTCATGCTGCTGTTGAGCCAACTAAGTAAACAGGATTCCATCAGATGATGAATTATGTTGAATAGTGTCTACATTGCAACATAGAACATTAAAAAGAACTGCGTAGTTGTAATATAACAATTTACAGTGTCCTGACAGTATTTTGAAGCATTATCAATCACTGCAAAAATGTCTATTTGGTCCAGTTTTCCCACACCACTGAGTTACTGATCTCAGCCCTGTCTCTGTGGTGACATGCTATGCACTTAACCTGATAAATGGAGGAAGAAAAATTCTATGGGGACATTTTAAGAATACCCTGTAAGCTGCACTTTGTTCTGCGTGACCTGTTTCTTTAAATGCGTGGTCCCATTAAATTTCTGCGCATGCGCGTTTTGTGTACCTCCTAGAAGCTGGTCCTGAATATTATTGGCTGAGGCCACAGAGGGTTGCTCACTTGACTCCGAGACAACACTTATTATGAGGTTTGGGAAGTAAAAGAAATGAAATTAAATGTCAAATAAAAAGAAAGAGTTAAAAGTAGGAAGAGTCTATTAACTGCAGCAGAGCTGCACTGAATATATTGCCTGTTAATGTCAGATGGTTCTCTTGTGTCACACATTTCGGAAGATTGATAACCCAGTACCTGATTTTCGACACATTTTTTGAAAAGGCTCAAAATTCAATTCCTTGTCCCATCGAAATAAATGAATATATAATGTTTATGGTTGATATAGCTACAGTCGTTGTTTATCCGGGAGAAAATTAACAGCCACTTGGACAAGCATGGACTAATCAAGGAGAGACAGATTTGTTGAGGGCAAATCGTGTTTGACTAACTTGATCGAGTTTTTTGATGAGGTAACAGAGAGGGTGGATGAGGGCAGTGCGGTTAATGTTGAGTATATGGACTTTCAAAAGGTGTTTGATAAAGTACCACATATTAGACTTGTTAGCAGAATTGAAGCCCATGGGATAACATGGATACAAAATTGGCTATGGGATAGAAATGTGTTTTTCGGACTGGAGGGAGGTATACAGTGGAGTTCCCCAGGGTTCAGTACTAGGAGCACTGCTGTTTTTGATATACATTAATGACTTGGACTTGGGGGTACAGGGCACAATTTCAAAATTTGCAGATGAGACAAAATTTGGAAGTGTAGTAAACACTGAAGAAGATAGTAATAGACTTCAAGAGAACATAGACCAGCTGGTGGAATGGGCAGACACATGGCAGATGAAATTCAATGCAGAAAAGTTTGAGGTGATACATTTTAGTAGAAAGAATGAGGAAAGACAATACAAGCTAAAGGGTACAATTTTAAACATAGAAGATAGGAGCAGGAGTAGGCCATTCGGCCCTTCGAGCCTGCTCCGCCATTCAGTGAGATCATGGCTGATCATCCAAATTCAGTACCCTGTCCCTGCCTTCTCCCCATATCCCTTGATCCCTTTAGCCTTAAGAAACATATCCAACTCTTTTTTGAATATATTTAATGAACTGGCCTCCACCGCCCTCTGTGGCAGAGAATTCCACAGGTTCACCACTCTCTGGGTGAAGAAATTCCTCCTCATTTCTGTCCTAAATGGCTTACCCCTTATCCTTAGACTATGACCCCTGGTTCTGGACTCCCCGGCCATCATAAACATCCTTCCTGCATCTAGTCTGTCCAGGCCTGACAGAATTTTATAGGTTTCGATGAGATCCCCTCTCAATCTTCTAAACTCCAGTGAGTATAAGCCCAATCGACACAATCTCTCCTCATACGTCATTCCTGCCATCCCAGGTATCAGCCTGGTGAATCTTCGCTGCACTCCTTCCATGGCAAGAACGTCCTTCCTCAGATAAGGCGACCAAAACTGCACACAATACTCAAGATGTGGTCTCACCAAGGCCCTGTACAACTGTAGCAAGACATCCTTGTTCCTGTACTCGAACCCTCTTGCTACGAAGGCCAACATACCATTTGCCTTCTTAACCGCCTGCATGCTTACCTTCAGCGACTGGTGCACAAGAACACCCAGGTCTCTTTGCACTTCCCCTTCTCCCAATCTATTGCCATTCAAATAATCTGCCTTCCTGTTTTTGCCACCAAAGTGGATAACCTCACATTTATCCACATTATAGTGCATTTGCCATGTTTCTGCCCAATCACCCAATCTGTCCAAATCGTACTGGAGTTTCACGACATCCTCCTCACAGCTTACCCTCCCACCCAGCTTTGTGTCGTCTGCAAATTTGGAGATATTACATCCAATTCCCTCGTCCAGATCATCATTAATATATATTGTGAACAGCTGGGGTCCTAGGACCGATCCTTGTGGTACCCCACTAGTCACTGCCTGCCACTTGGAAAACGACCCGTTTATTCCAACTCTTTGCTTTCTGTCTGCCAACCAGTTCTCTATCCAAGTCAATACCTTGCCCCCAATCCCATGTGCCTTAATTTTGCACGCTAATCTCTTATGCGGGACCTTATCGAAAGCCTTCTGAAAGTCCAAATACACCACATCCACTGGTTCTCCCTTATCTATTTTATCAATTACATCCTCAAAAAATTCCAGTAGATTAGTCAAGCATGATTTACCTTTTGTAAATCCATGTTGACTTTGTCCAATCCTGTCACTGCTTACCAAGTGCTCTGCTATTACATCTTTTATAATAGATTCTAGCATTTTCCCCACTACCGATGTCCGGCTTACCGGTCTATAATTCCCCGCTTTTTCTCGACCACCTTTTTTGAATAGTGGGGTAACATTAGCTACCCTCCAATCCATGGGTACTGTTCCAGAGTCTATCGAGTTCTGGAAGATGACCAGCAATGCATCTACTATTTCCAGGGCCACTTCCTTAAGTACCCTGGGATGTAGATTATCAGGCCCTGGGGATTTATCGGCCTTTAGTCCCATCAATTTTCCTAACACCATTTCCCTACAAATACTGATTTCTTTCAGTTCCACCCTTTCATCAGGCCCTATGTTCCCCAGCATCTCTGGGAGGTTATTTGTGTCCTCCTTTGTGAAGACAGAACCAAAGTATGAATTTAGTTGGTCTGCCATTTCTTTTGTTTCCCATTATAAATTCCCCTGATTCTGACTGTAAGGGACCTACGCTTGACTTCACCAATCTTTTTCTCTTCACATATCTATAAAAGCTTTTACAGTCAGTTTTTATGTTCTCTGCTAGCTTACTCTCATATTCTATTTTCCCTTTCTTAATTAATCCCTTTGTCCTCCTTTGTTGACTCCTAAACTGCTCCCAATCCTCAGGATTATTGCTTTTTCTGGCCAATTTACATGTCGTCTCCTTGGATCTTATGCTATCCCTAATTTCCCTTGTTAGCCACGGTTGAGTCACCTTTTTTGTTTTATTTTTATGCCAAACTGGGATGAACAAATTCTGTAGTTCATCCATTCGGTCTTTGAATGTTTGCCATTGCCTATCCACCGTCAACCCTTTGAGTGCCATTCCCCAATCAATCCTACCCAACTCGCTCCTCAGACCATCGTAGTTTCCTTTATTTAAATTGAGGACCCTAGTCTCTGAGTCAACTACTTCATTCTCCATCTTAATGAAGAATTCGATCATATTATGATCGCTCAGACCCAAGGGGCCTCGTACAACAAGATTGCTAATTAATCCTTTGTCGTTACATAATACCCAGTCTAAGATGGCCTGATCTCTGGTTGGTTCCTCGACATATTGGTCCAGGAAACCATCCCGTAAACGCTCCAGGAATTCCTCCTCCACAGTATTGTTACTAATTTGGTTGGCCCAATCTATATGTAGATTAAAGTCACCCATTATTGCACGCTTCTTTAATTTCCCTTTTAATGCCATCCCCAACCTTCGCCTTACTGTTTGGAGGTCTATATATCACTCCCACTAATGTTTTTTTCCCCTTAGTATTTCTCAATTCTACCCATACAGATTCCACATCATCAGAGCTAATATCCTTCATTACAATTGTGTTAATCCCTTCTTTAACCAGTAATGCTACCCCACCTCCCTTTCCTTTTTGCCTATCTTTCCTGAATATCGAATACCCCTGGATGTTGAGTTCCCAGTCTTGGCCATCCTTGAGCCACGTTTCCGTAATCCCAACCAAATCATATTCGTTTACCTCTATTTGCGCAGCCAATTTGTCCACCTTATTACAAATGCTCCTCGCATTAAGACACAAAGCCTTCAGGCTTGTTTTTTTTAACGCACTTAGACCTATTAGAATTATTATTTACTGTGGCCACGTTTGATTTAAACCGTTGATTTCTCTGACTGCCACTTTTGTTTTTCTCCTTCCTATCTTTTGTTTTTAATCCCTGTTTCCCTTTCCTCTGTCTCCCTGCTCAGGTTCCCAACCCCCTGCCATTTTAGTTTAAACCCCCCCCCCGAACAGTGCTAGCAAACCAAGGGGTGCAAGAAGAGGGAGACCTGGGGGTGTTTGTACACAAATCTTTGAAGGTGGCAGGACAAGTTAACAAAGCAGTTAATAAAGCATATGGGATCCTGGGCTTTATAAATAAAGGCACAGAGTACAAAAGCCAGGAAGTTATGCTAAACCTATATGAAACACTAGTTCAGCCCTAACTGGAGTATTGTGTCCAATTCTTGGCACCACACTTTAGGAAGGATATGAAAGGCTTTGGAGAGGATACAGAAGAGATTTCCTAGAATGGTTCTAGGGATGAGTGATTGCAGTTACACGGCTAGATTGGAGAAGCTGGGGTTGTTCTCCTTGGAGCAGAGAAGGCTAAGAGGAGCTTTAATGAAGGGTTTAGCTAGAGTAAATAAAGAGAAACGGTTTCCAGTGGCTGAAGGGTTGATAATGAGAGGACACAGATTTAAGGTAATTGGCAAAACCATCAGACATTTTTTACGCAATGTGTGGTTAGAATTTGGAATGCACTGCCTGATATGGTGGTGCATACAGATTCAGTAGTAGCCTTCAAAAGGGAATTCGATGAATACTTGAAGGAGAAAACATTGCAGGGCTATGGGGAGGGAGCAGGGGAGTGATACTAACTGGATTGCTCTTTGAAATAGCCAGCGCTGACTTGATGGGCCGAATGGCCTCCTTCTGTGCTGCACTATTATATGATTCTATAGGTGTAGTTATTGTAATCTAGCTGAACCTTCAAGGGAAACTAAAGCTCAATTGTGTGGACAGACTGAAACATTACTGACTACTGTATTATGATGTATTTTTATTTTGAATCTACATCGCAGCAGTAACTGAAGTTTTCCTACATTTCTACAAATGCAGTTGTGGTCATTTTAGTAATTCTTGGGATGAAGTGAAAGCAGGAAATTCCTGTTGCATATACTTCCTGTAATGGACACTGACATTCATACAAGTAGTGTTTTGTTTCAGTCCTTTTTGGAGAACATTTTTTGTGCTACTTAACATTGTATGACCAGAGAACATCATGAATTGCAGCATTTGGATATTGTTTACGTCCACAAAGAACTTGTAAAGGAAAGGTCTGTCCTTAGTTATGTTATCCAAGCACAATTGCCTCTCTTCTTGCAGTTCCCAGCAATACCTCCATTAGACAATTGAACGTCCGTTGGGTGGAAGTCCTTTCCCAACCCACCTCAGCAGTGATCTCACTCTTAAGGAAAATCTTTTTTTTTCAATTGAGAACAGCCCGTTGTTGTTTCAAATCGAATTTTAAAAGCAAGCAAGGCCTCTGAAGGGAACAGATAGAAAGGAAGGTAGGAGGGGGGCCCTCTGGCCGTTCGCCCCATTGGGGGTGGGGGCTGGTGCGGAAGTGGGGGAGGAGGAGTGGATGGATGGTTTATACCAGTGAAATACTACCCTGTCAAACTGCCTAAGGGCAATCTCTAAAATGTAAATGTTTACCATGTACAAAAGAAAAAATCCTGTCTTGGAGATTTGCAATGTAACCTCAAATAGCTTTCACTCCGTCGCCCCCATTAATCTGGTTATGAAGCTTATATGAATGTTTCCTATTGTACTGTATCCATGTACAGACTTGCTTCCTCATTTTTCATTATTGTTGATCTGCAATGTGTCTTTTTGGTATGCATGGCATTGATCTGGAATGCTACCTCCAAGTGCTTGATGAAAAGGAAACCTGTGGTCAATTTTTGATTATGGAGGGTATGGAAGATTGGAAGATAAGACTCCCACTTTTTAAGATATTTCTCTCTTCCCTAATTCCTCCTGATCTCCCCATGCCACATTCCATCCACTGCTGCAAAGGTGGGCAAGTTGCTGCTAGTCTTTCACCTACATTGCTCTGAAACCAGCTGTTGGGAGATACGAGAGCAGCTAGGGAATGACTCTTGCTCCATTGACGTGTTTGGTCTGCTCTTGCTGCCTTCACCCAACAGCGTTTTGAAATTGCTAACTCAACACGTGCAACAATGCTGGAACCAATCTGTGTCTCCCAAGCGTGTTGGTACTGCAGCATGCTATGCATCAGTATAATTTCTTCACAAGCATGTGACAGAATTGCAATAAAAATGATTCATGGCTATTTTCCCCCTCCCAAAATGAGAGTGATCATCTTTAATGTAACAGTTTGTTAACCATGCCTGAAACATTATTTTTGACTCAAATAATACAATTGCAAATTGGTGTTGAAATGTAATGTTCTGCGTGTTTCAGTAGATCCGATGTATGAGCGGCATCCTCTCGTCAGTCCAATATAAGTGCCATATGTGGACTGATTGTTCAAGATTCTATGAGTTCAGTCTGAGCTCTGTTGTGTCTTGAAAATTAACTTGTAGCGTGTAAAATATGCTTTGTGTTCCTGTTGTGCGGTGCAGATGCTCTGCTTTTTGTTAGCAGGTGGCTTTTCCTTGTATTGAAGTTTTATAATAGGATTGGAAAACCATATGAGCCAGCTGTCTTGTGTATTTTTTCAGTTCATTTATTAGTTGTGTTAGTTAAAGTAAAATCAGAAAAAGTCTGCGTGTGTGTGTGTGCGTGTGTGCGTGCGTGCGTGTGTGTGTAGAATGCATCCAAATAATTAGTGTACAATATTGGTAGCATTTAGCTGATCCCTAACGTGTAATGGGAAAACCTGATCCCTAACGTGTAATGGGAAAACCGTATCTGCCATGCGGGGGGAAAGGGGTCTTTTGCCAAATTCAAATGCTGGTTTGTTTAACCTGCCATCCTTATAACCCCGAAGTGCTTTAATTTCAGATTAATTTGCTCTCCTTTATAAAAAAATAAAAAATAAAAATTAAAAAAGTTACATAGGGCAAGATTCATATTTTGAGGTAATTACTATGTTTTTGAGTCTATGGGAGGAGGTGGGTCATGTCCTCCTGGATCACAACTCTATAGTTTTCAGACAAGCTGTCTAAGTATTTCTGAAATAATTTAGTTACTTCAACAAAATATCCTAGTGAAATGTAAATTTAGGACATCTGTAGTTCAAGTAAAATCATAAACACCTACATTTACAACTATTAAATGGCCTAAGATTTTGATCATTCAGCTACTTATGTCTAACATTGCCCCTATTGGTTATATTTTTGACTTTTTTAGCAAAATTATTGACTGGCTAAAAAAAATAACATTGTTTCAACTTTACTGCCTATTCATGCACAAGAAGGCGAGCCTTTCATTTTGAAACTGGAGTGAAGAAATCCAGATTTTGTTTCATTTTTGTGTGAACTTGCTTTTTGGTTATCTTTTATATTTATTATGAATGCCATCTTTAATATAAACAAGGAAGATCTGAAACAATACAGGTAAATAACTTACAATCTGGAGTTATTTATTCAAACTTTTTAAACGTAGTTCTCAAATTTTGGCGAGTTCAGTAATGTATGGACGATTGGGACACCACATTACATTCCTAGAGATAAGTGAACAAATATATGCTGGAAATTTGATTTATTTCCTCATTGTTTGGTTGGTTTAGCCTGTTCATTTAGATTGCTACAAGCTAATGGTAAGCTGTGCAGTGACATCTGTTTTATTTTAGGCTATTATTTTTCATTAGCATGATTTAAATCTGGGTTTAAATGGCAACTTTATTTCCAAATCTTTGGCTGTTAATTAAACAGGACTGCTTGTGGTATCAACCGAGCTCATTTGGGATAACGGCGCTATCTGTGACCTTTTTACTGTACAGTATTTAATGGTATTTCTTGATTGGGGAAAATCAGATAATTTTGGCTTTAGTCACAACACCAGTTAATACTGTTTGGGCTCGAGTTGTTTAGTTTATGGTGCTCTTTGACATCTTTATATGCGCAGTACAAAGATTAAAGTAAAATTGCATACATGCCATATTTGCATGTTTATAATGAGCCTGAATTGGCCTCTTGGCTACAGTTAGTGTGTGGTTATGAGACCAGGAAAAAAAGGGAGTGGTGATATTTTGAAAGACGTTTTCGTACCCTCGGCCAAAAAAGTGTAATTTAACCATGATTTTTAAGTGGTTATGTTTGTTTTATTCCACACTGGGCCGCTTTCATCAGACTTGTGTACACCGTGCAGTAACTTTGTCCATACTAATGGTTTCCTAAATTGAAATCGCAGTCTTGACTGGCATTGACTTTACAGTATGTCTTTTTGTGAGAAGGCGCAAAAAAACCATCTATTTGAGAACTGCACAAGAGAAAATCTTAGCTGATCAACCAAGAAGCGGACTTAAAAATATCCACTTAAGTTAAATGTGGACAGTATCATTCTGCCCTGTTGCATGCACAGGAAAAATAGTTCTTGAATCTTTTTATATATTCCGCATAAATGAAGTCCGAATTCCTGCCTTTAACATGAAAATATGCTGAAAGAACAGGTTGTTAACCTGATCCCAGACCAAAGCCAGTCTTCAGCCATCTGCCAGATGGTGTATAATGATTTTCCTCCTTCACACTGCCACACTCCACACTGCTTTATTAAATTTTGGCTTCTTTCAAAAATGAGCAGAGGTTTCTGTTTTTTTAAATTTACGTCCCCAAAAATACTGAGGTATCACTTAACAAATTTAGCTCTTATTTTATTTCTCCGACTCGGCATTATTCCCCAGCTGACCCCATTAGATGATATTTGGGCTCCATAACCTGGGTGACTTCAGAGGTATGGAGAAATATGACAATCTATAAAGTTGAATGACCATCGAATATTTTTCTCGGTCTTTCCATCATTGCCAGTAGCACTAGCACACAAAGGAGAAACTCTTTATAGATCAGTATGATTGTTTGTTTATTCCTGCATGGCTGCCCCTAAGTAAATGGAGAAAATTTAGTAACATTAGTGTATTTTATTACTGCCGCCAAATAAAATACCCGTTTATCACTGGAGGTAACTATGTTTGCTCTGTAGGAGGGTATGTTGTTTGGCAACAGTATGTGTGTGCTGAACAGAGCTACTCTTGGAATGTGCAGCCCTTTAGTTTGCTGCATTCGCAGCAGTGGTTCTTCGAACTATTCTCCAGAACAGTACAGCTTTCCACATATGGAGCTTTTGCAGGAACCTGATCTGATTAGGTGGAAAATTGAAATTAGTGCTATGCTTTGCAGTTTTACTATATGCACTGATTAGAAACCTGCCAGGCCACTGTTCCACGTTTCTTGGAAACTAACTGAAGAACATAGGCCAAGGAGCAAGTTGCCCACTTGTGCTCTAGGCCACAGGATGCTTATGGCCTGGCAGCCTGTACAGAGAAAGGAAAACATAAGAATAGAGGGATTTCTCCCCCTTCAGAAGAGCTGGGGAGTTATCCCTGGTGTCCTGGCCAATATTTATCCCACAATCAACATAACAAAAACAAATTATCTGATCATTATCATATTGTTGTTTGTGGGAGCTTATTGTGCAATTGGCTGCTGCGTTTCCTATATTACAACAGTGACTACACTTCAAAAGTGCTTCAATGGCTATAAAGCACTTTGGGAAGTCCTGAGGTCATGAAAGGCGCTATATAAATGCAAGTCTTTCTTTCTGTCTGTCTTTCATTGCCCTGCAAGTGGAAATATCATCTCTACGTCTATCCTATCAAACACTTTTATAATCCTAAAGACCTCTATCCGGTCACGCCTCAGTCTTTTTTTTTCTAGATTGTTCTTTCGTTGAATACTGTATTGTAGGTTTCTGTATATGGATTACAGCAATAAATGGACTTTGTAAAGAAAAATGATTGGGCACATAAATTACAGATTTTAATTGAGGTATCCTAGACATCGACGTCTGCCCTTGTTGACATTAGGCTCCCGAGGTATGGAAAGTGGTCCACGTTGTCCAAGACCTTGTCGTGGATTTTGATAATCCGGGGCAGGTTGGTAGAGGACCTTTGTCTTACGGATGTTTAGTGTGAGGCCCATGCTCTCGTACGCTTTGGTGAAGGTGTTGCTGATTGTTTGGAGTTCGACCTCCGAGTGTGCGCAGATGCAAGTGTTGTCTGCATAATGTAATTCGACAACAGAGGATGGGACGACCTTGGATCTGGACTGGAGGCGACGGAGGTTGAATAGTTTCCCGTTTGTTCTGTAAATTAGCTCCAGCTCCACTCCAGCGGGAAGCTTACTGAGGGTGAGATGGAGCATTGCAGCCAGGAAGATCGAGAAGAGCGTTGGTGCGATGACACAGCCTTGCTTGACCCCGGTCCATATGTGATTTGGGTCATAAGAACATAAGAATTAGGAGCAGGAGTAGGCCATTTGGCCCTTCGAGCCTGCTCCGCCATTCGATGAGCTCATGGCTGATCTTCTGCCTCAACTCCATTCACCGGCCCTATCGCCACATCCCTTGATGCCTTTACTAGTCAGAAATCTATCGACTTCTGTTTTGAATATACCCAATGACTGAGCCTCCCCAGCCCTCTGGGGTAGAGAATTCCAAAGATTCACCACCCTCTGTGTGAAGAAGTTTCTTCTCATCTCAGTCCTGAGTGGCCTACCCTTTATCCTGAGGCTGTGGCCCCTGGTTCTAGACTCCCCAGCCAAGGGAAACATTCTCCCAGCATCCACCCTATCAAGCCCTGTAATAATTTTGTATTCTTCAATGAGATCCCCTCTCATTCTTCTGAATTCAAGAGAATACAGGCCTAGTTTACTAAATCTCTTCTCATACGACAGTCCCGCCATCCCAGGAATCAATCTCGTGAACCTTCATTGCACTCCCTCTGGTGGAACCGTTGGTCAGGATCACGGCTTGCATGTTGTCGTGAAGCAGGCGGAGGATGGTGACAAACTTTTGAAGGCAGCCGAATTTGTGGAGGACCCTCCATAATCCCTCACGGTTGACAGTGTCGAAGGCCTTTGTGAGGTCAAAGAAGGCCATGTACAACGGTTGGCGCTGTTCCCTGCATTTCTCTTTTGTAATTGACGTGCAGTGAAGATCATGTCCATTGTGCCCCTTAGTGGGCAGAATCCGCATTGCGACTCTGGGAGGAGCTCTTCAGCCACCGGGAGAAGGCGATTGAGGACTGACGTTGCAAGGGCAGACATCGATGACTAAGTCCAACACCGCCTTCAGTGTGCCAGTGCAGCCTTTGGTCACCTGAGGAAGATAGTGTTTGAAGACCAGGACCTCAAATCCAGCACCAAGCTCCTGCTCTACAGAGCAGTAGTGATACCCGCCCTCCTGTATGCCTCAGAGACATGGACCATTTACAGCAGACACCTCGAAGCACTGGAGAGGTACTACCAACGCTGCCTCCGCAAGATCCTGCAAATCCATTGGCAGGATAGGCGCACCAACGTCTGTGTTCTCGCTCAGGCCAACATCCCCAGCATCGAAGCTTTGACCATGCTCGATCAGCTCCGATGGACGGGTCACATCGTCCGCATGCCCAATATGTGAGACTCCCAAAACAAGCGCTCTACTCGGAACTCCGACACGGCAAGAGAGCCCCAGGTGGGCAGAGGAAATGCTTCAAGGACACCTCAAAGCCTCCTTGAAAAAGTGCAACATCCCCACTGACACCTGGGAATCCCTGGCCCAAGACCACACAAAGTGGAGGGGAAGTATCTGGGAAGGCACCGAACACCTCGAGGCCTAGAAATTCACTATAGCCCCGTTTGGGACACCAGCCTCGCCAGGGCGCTAAAAGTAGCGCCCCGGAAGCAGTCGCGACCGCCCGCTGGAAATTCAGCTGGAGCGCCCCAGAGGGAAGCGCGGTGCTACTGGAGACCTTCCTCCCCTTCTTCAAGGGGAGGGGCCTTGTGCAGCGCGATCTGGGGCCCAGCTGGGCCCCCGAGGATCGAGTGCCGGCAAAAGAGCCTGGCACCGAGGAGAAGTGCCGGGCTCTTGGAACGCAGTCGGCACTCCGTTGGGGGGGGGGGGGGGCTCAGGAGGCTGGGGACGGCAGCGCGGAAAGGTGCTGGCAGGCGGCCAGCAACAAAAATGGCCGCCCTGCACCTCCTTTAATTAGCGCCTCTACCGCCGCAGGTAGGCCCCCCCTGAACCGGTCGCACATAGCGTCCGGCGTTAAAGCAGGGGGCGCATCTAAATATCGCGATCAGGGCGTCGGGGCACTGCGCACACCGATGACGTCATCGGTAGCGGCGCAGCGCTAACGGCTAACGCCGCCATTAGCGTCCTGCTGAATTTAGCGGGAGGCATGGCCAGTGGCTTCCGACCCACTTAGCGCCCTCTTAAGGCGCTAACGGGTGGCGCAGCCCACTGAATTTCTAGGCCCAAGTCTCTTCACTGGGAGCAAGTGGAAGCCAAGCACCCCACCCACCCCTTCCCCCACCTGTGACAGAGACTGTAGGTCCTGCATTGGACTCGTCAGTCACCTAAGAACTCATATTTTTAATGTGGAAGCAAGTCATCCTCTGTTCCGAGGGACTGCCTAAGAAGAAGGATCCTAAACAGTTATGATGCACATAAATGCATTCATAGACGTTACAACACTGAAACCGGCCATTCAGTGCAACCAGTCTGTTGGTGTTCACCCTCTATGTGAACAAATAATTCTAATCACATTTACCTACCCTGTTCTCGTATCCCTTCAACCTCTTTTCCTTCATCCACCTATCCAATGTTAACATAGTTTCTGCCTCAACCACCAACCCTGAAAGTAAATTCCACAGCGCCTCAATTCTCTGAAGTTTCTCCTGCTCTCTGTTCTAAATCTCTGATATTTACAGAACAATATTTGTAGAGTAGTGGGGCATGGAACACACCTGAAGTTCCCGACATGGTGAATTTTGTCATTGTGGAGATGGAGAAAAGGACCTCAACAAAGTGGCAGTTAGTAAAAATGTAAAACTGGAATGAAATTAAAAAATATATTTTATTTCACGTTTAGAATTAAATCAGTTATATTTTTCCAGGAAGATCATTAAAAACTGTTAAAATAGAGTTAAGCAGCTTTAAAGAAATCATAACTACAGTATTATTGTTCATTTGTTTTGGTTTTGCAGATTTGCTGGTGCATATTGGTATTTTGTAGAAAAACTCCTGCTAAAGTTGTACCCTTAATAGAATAAGGACTTTGTGGCGGTACCACTGGTTGTCCCTTACATTGAGACACATAATTCCCTTTAACTTACTTATGTATGTATAACTTACCTGTTGGGGCCGTTGCCCCTTTAACTTACCTGTTAGGTCGCCTCTTAAAGGGGCAACGGCCGAACGCGCTGACGGCACGCATCACGTGACGCATGCGCGCCGGCCGCCGACCCGACTCCGTCTTCCAAGACGGCCGCCGGCACAGCCCGGCCTACTGCGACTTCGGCTGCATCGGCCAGCCGACGGGAGCGACGCAATCTTCCGCCCCCGCGGCAAGCACCGGCACAGCCCGGCCTCGCGACCTCGGCCTCAGCGGCCAGCCTCCGTACCGGGAGACGCGCTGACGCAACGACGCGGTCACGTGACGCCCCAAGCGCGGGCAAATGCGACGACGCGATCACGTGACGCCCAAGGCGCGGGAACACACAGCAGAGCGTGATGACGTCATCACGCTCTCCACAGGACTGCGAACTCAGTCCTCGTGGAGTCCCCGCTGGGACAAGACCTACACCACGGTGCTCCTACAGTCAGCCATCTTACCTGCTATCTTACCTGCTGTAATTAGCCTGTTCCTGTAAGTAAACAACTTATTTATAGTTCGTCGAAGTCAAACTCTCTTATTTAGTGGCGATCTACACGAACCGCTACAACTTAATAGAATATACGTGAATGTACACCTGCATGTACCGCTTTTTAAAATACTTATCTATATACTCTTGCATGTGTAATAGCTTCATAAAATGTGAATGTACTTTCTTGCGAATCCATTTTTTTTAAAACCCACTAAGTAGCTTAATGTTGGCACTGGGCCTTGCATTTCTCCAGGCAAATTGGTTAAAGTTTGACTTTCTTTATGTGCAAAGTAACCAACTAATATCAAAAGCACTGGATATAAAGTGTGGGGCAAAAGTGATTTGCTTTGAAGTACTTGCAGAGGTTTGCTGCTAAATCAGAGGTCGCAGTATAAGCCATGTGGTCTTTAGTTGGTACCAACCTTTGTCTCGAGCTCACCGATTTCATGGTGAAGCGTAGCAATGTGCAACACTAGCAGACTGCATCTGTTTCAGTACAGCCATATGCTAAAAATACAATCGTGGGAAAAGCTTAAAGGCTAAACTTCAACTCCAAACATAATACATAAAATGAAATCAAATAAATTATATAAATAACTGACTGTATCACCCAACATCTGCTTTAAAGGGATTTTCCCTGGTCCTGACTGAAGCACAATCTCTGAAATCCTGATAATGAACTTTTTTGTCCCATTAGTAAATAACAATAAGGCCCAACTCTATAAGGAATAGTTCAGAATAATAACAAAAGGTGAATGTGGATGAAAAACTAAGGAACAGAATTTAACATAAGCCTTGCAACAAAAAATCAAAAACAAACCACCAAATTACATAAAAATCCTTTTTTAATGACTTTTTATCATCTGCTTTTCCAGAATTGGCGCATTTGCCTTAACCTCCAGTCTACTTACATTTAAGTGGTTCACAGCTGCTACAGTGAAGACGGATTGGGATAAGGTGCCTGTGGCTATTCTTAAATAAATGAAATAGTTTCTTTACCAACATCTTGGGATTACTCGTGCAGCTCAAAAGTCTTTCCAAGTAATCAAGAGAATCTTTGGTAGGACAATGGAGCTACTGTGAATCTTGAAAGTGACTGCCAGGAAAAAAACTTTCTTGAAGCATAGTTAGAATCTGCCACAAACCGTGGAAACCACAACAAGAACCACTGTAACCGACAATAGTGATGTTAACTGGAACAGAAACCTGGCTGTAAAGTATGCAATTTAAAAAATGCTAAATGATTAAATGTAAAGATGTACATGACAGTAGAATGGTGCATCATCATTAAATAGTATCCCATAATTGTGGCACAAAGTTAGTAACATAGCTATTGGATTATTAGTGAATTGGATGCTTTTGGTGGTACATCAGTAAAATGCTTTGTCTGCTATTAAACCAGTATTTAGGTTTGAACAAATTCCACTGGTGCATTTGTCGGTGGACCATGCAACCTCTTGACTAAGGAAGATAATTTGGATGTAGATTGATTTCGGGAAACAAAAGTCATCCTAATTGAAGTTTTTTTAGGATTATTTTTAAATCAATGTTTGCAAAATGAGTTACACAGATGAATCAATTTAATATTTGCCGTAGTAAACTATAGGGGTAGAGAAAATTGTCACAGAAAATTTACTATATTATTGGACCTGATTTCTCCCCCCTTCACTACAGTCTAGTTTTTTTTATTCCTTTCCTCATCCTTGGAGAGTAAACAAGCTGTAGAGAGTTGAAGCAAATGAATGTAAACATTTAACTTAATAAAGCCAATGATTGTGTTTCTGTTTCAGCACCCAGCTACACCTGCCAAACTAATCCTGCTTTACTAAAACCAGCAACAAATGCACACCTCCTTCGTTGCTCCTTAATTTCTACATCACCGTATTTATGACCTTAACTTTTAATAATGGCAGATTTAGTTACCATTTGAATAACTAACCACAACATTTTGTGGAACTAGATCAAGTCACTAATGGTGTTTTTTTTTTCTCCCCTTCCCCTCCTTTCAGGCTGTCCTGTGCCATGCAGCATTTCTTAACCTGCTCCCAGATCTCTGCCAGTGTGTCACTTAAATCAGCTGCCAAGAAGCAGCAGAGTAGCCTGGGACCGGTGGTCAAGGGATATGAAGATAGTGCAGGAAGGTGGAGTTGAAGTACAGGAAACTCTTTGGTATCCGGCACCGACGGGACCGGCGTGTTGCCGGTTGATCAAAAATTCCGGATGACGGAGAGGGTTATCTACCGAGGCTATTTTTAACAAAGAAAAATAATTTAAAAAAATCAAGAAATGTGCAGTATACAGTAATTGGGTACTCACCTACAGAATGTTGTGTTAAATGGATGGTGGAAGATGCTTGATTAAGTACAGTACTGCCAGTTGAGGGTAATGCAATGCAATGACTACCAGCAGCGTGGGAGACACACAGTATCCCTGTAAAATGGCAGATCAGAAGAGACTACCGGCAGCGCGGGAGAATCGGACTCCTGTTACAGGGGTATTGAGGTGTTCCGACTTCCGACAGTGCCAAGAAGCCGAGTAGTGGCAATTTGGAGAACTTCCCCCACTGACTAACTCGGCCACCGCGGGAGACTCGGACTCGGCAACATTGCCAGTTATTGAGGTGTTGTTTTTGGAGTGAGAATTTTGCCGTTTAAACGAGAGTTTCCTGTATAAGATCAGCCATGATCTTATTGAATGGGAGAGCAGGCTCGAGGGGCCATATGGCCTATTCCTGCTCCCATTTCTTATGTTCTTATGAGTGTAGACTGTAGGGCAGAGTTTTGAAGCCTCAAAATGGTGCAGCACCAAAAATACATGATCCAGTGTTGCTGACGCAGTTTTACCTAATCATGATGGCATCAGACACATTATTTGAAGGCTGTAACTATTTGTAACACCAAAGTTCTGATTGGTCCCCTTGGAGGGCAAGACCAGATTTCTGATTGGTCCCCTTGGAGGACAAGACACACCCAGCAGTTTGTTTGGGATGTGTAATTAGATCCTGCCCCCCCTGCTGGCCACCAACTGATCCCCTGACCTTCTCCACACGGAGCCGAGGAAAGCGTGGCGCTGCAGGCCGCAACTGCAGCGCGGTTGGGTACTGCGCATGCGCAGCTCCGGTATACAGCGCACATGCGCAGAATGCCACAGTGGTGTTCGTGCAAATAATCACAGCATTATTTGAAAGCAAGAAACCAAATCCATCTTTCATGAATCCTGAAAAATATTTTTGCTTATAAATTAGTCTCTTATAATAACATGATGAATAAAGAATGTCCCCAAAGAAATAAATGTGATTATCAAGCTGTTGTTTGTGTGATTTTAATTACTAAACTGTGATAGTAAAAATTGATCTCAGTCCTTTTATTTTAGGAAAACACTTATAGGCCACAGAATTCTCCAAATTTCTAATTAAATTTATTTGTCAGATACTGTAAGAAATTTCTTTGAGAGTGATGTAACTGTCACAGCGACTGAAATACTCAGTTTAGACCTGGTGCAATGCTACTAGTTCAACCACAGAAGCTCACACAAAGAAGTGCACGCACACACACGCCAAATGCGACTTTGAGCAGCCACTTTGGCCTCAACACTGGCAGAAGACAGAAAAAAAAATCTGAATTATAACAATCTACATTTATATAACGTTCCTCATGCAAAAGAGAATCTCCAAGGGGCAGCAAGAGACACGGAAGGAAATTAAGAACTTTAGGTAAGGAGACTGCATGCATGATCAGAGAAGCTTTTAGGAGGCTTTTAAAGGCAGAGAGAGGTTTTCTAAAACCACTCTGCCTCGCTCTCTGTCCCTCAACAGGAAAACACGGCAGTGATTTCATATACAGCAGTGCTCCCACCCACCCCCCAAACAACCGTGAGATGAATTACTGGTTAGTAGTGTTGGTTGAGGGAAGGTCTAGCTAGTCATGTTTGCAGCAAATAGCTCCTGTTTCCTTATTGATTTATGTTGTTGAGTGTAGTATAATCAAACCCATTCCAGGTAAAAAGTTCTATGAATAACACTTGTATTTTTCTTTCCTGACAGGTATTGATTACAAGACGACAACAATTCTGTTAGATGGACGTCGGGTGAAATTACAACTCTGGTAGGTGCCTTGCAACAGTGATGGATAGAAGCTAATTCTTGCATCTATCTTCTTGCAGCCTGAGGATTTGTTTCACACACTCTCCAATCAGGTTTATACTGCCTAAGTGTAATGAAGAGGTTTCCAAACATAGTAGAAGGGGAGCTGTTTCAGGAAGGAGCTTTTTATAGAAGTCAGCCAGGAATTCTTCCAGGCCTGGAACCTTGCCACATTGTAAGGACTGAAAACCTGAATAACCTTCTTCAAGGTGATGGGAAAATTCAGCAGAGCAGAGTTTTAATCACGGCAAGTGGAGCTGTACGTTGCAACTTATAGAGCTCATAACAGAAATTACAAAATTCAGAGTTAATGTCTAAAGACTCTGAGATCACCATTAGGATAGTTCCACTCGAGGCATGGGGAAGGAGCCGATCCAGCTTATCTCCATGCTCGTAAAAGCTTTCCAGTTAGACCTTCCAAAAGCAAGTTCAATGCCATCTAGAAAACATCAAACAATTCTCAAGTCCAGCTAGCTTCATAGGTAGATTTTAACCTTTGAATCCATTCTCTGAAATTGATCTTTCCACACAAACCTACCTTCTCTGGGAGCATGCTCTGTCCCAGGGGTACGGTTAAACTCCAGAAATGAAGGCAGACTTTCCTGAATCTCCTGCAGATCTCAAAGAATGTAGACATTAAATCACCATCTACTAGACTTTTCTAGAAGCTCCAGTATATCCAGACTAAAGGCCACTGGAGCATGATCTGAAAACCCTATTAAGCCAATTGACCAGGAGGTACCCATAGAGACCAGGACTCAAGTCAATCCTACAGTGGATTGGAATAAACCATTGTGTTGAAAGGGGTTGGATTAAATTTACAGTACACATCCGCAAAGGTAAATGCCCCACTCCTGCAAGAAAGCAGCACCATTCACAGAGGAGGTGAACTACTCCCTGATAGTTCATCTAATCTGGGATTTAAGACGGTCAAAATTGCCACCCACTGTTGTAGTTGAACAAAGGAGCAAAACGAACAAAGTGCTCTGAGATCAATGTGAGAGAATTGCTGTTAGCAACATAGATATTAGGAAGTCTATTGGGCATGTTCGACAGACAGGCAAAAGACCACAAAGTAACAATTCTGCTTGTTTACTTAGACACAACCCCAAAAGAGAGGTTTAAATAAGCATAGTGATTCCTCCCCCTGCCTCCCTCTAACTTGGATGAGTGACGAGAAGCAAAAATGAGTGGCTACTCCGCTATGATGGAGCTTCTCGCATTTTTCTTCCTTGGTAAAGACAGATGCAAAGTACTCATTTAGTACCTCAGCCATGCCCTCTGCCTCCATGCATAGGTCTCCTTTCTGGTCCCTAATTGGCTCCACCCCTCCTCCTACTACCCATTTACGATTTATATGCCTATAGAAGACTTGGATTCCCTTTTATGTTAGACTGGCCAGGAGAACATTGGCGTAGTCGAGTCTGGAGGTTTAAAAAAAAAAAGATGGATGATGGGCTGAGGCAAGGTCGGAGATGAGCGATATTACAGAGGTGGAAGTAGGCGGTTTTGGTGATAGTGAGGATATGGGGTTGAAATATGGATGTAGGATGCCGAGGTTGCAATCATTCAGGCTCCGCCTCAGACAGTGGCCAGGGAGGGGGATGGAATCGGTGTGTAGAGTTTGTGGCGAGGGCCGAAGACGATGGCTTTGGTGTTCTCTATATTTAATTGGAGGCAATTTCTGCTCATCCAATACTGGATGTCAGACAAGCAGTGTGTCAAATCAGAGGCAGTCATTTCCCCTCTTGTTCCTAATCCCCTTATCTGCAGCCATATAGGAAGGCCATGATGGTCATTGAGCTGCTGAAAGTTGAGGGAGGCTAAAAAAATATATAAAATAAACTGCTGACAAGGAAGCTTTTTAAATCCTTTCGATACCTTCTGTATCTTAGCCTTGTGGCAGTGGGGGAAGGGAATGCAAGCTTTCACTTTTCACTCTCCTTTCTTGGTTCATTTTTATTTTATCTTTACCTTCTCGCTTGCTTCTCCTATCCTATATATTTTATTCCTTTTGATTTTTATTAAAATTTCCTTTTCCTGATCTTTCAGCAATGTCACTGCCACATATGGAGGTTTGCAGAAAGGAGGGAGCAGTGCACTGAAGCAGTGGGATGCCACTGACATTATTCTATCTCACGCTGAACTCCAGATGCTGAGTTGGAGAAGGCCAGGAGAGACTGCTGAGTTTGTTGGAGACCACAGACAGAATAGGAAGTAGGCCACTGGGGGGGATGTAGAGAAGATTTTTTTTTAATGCAGTGTTGTAAATAAATACAATTCCCAACTGGGGATGCTTGGCTGCAAAAAAAAAAAAATGAAAAAACAGCAAAGCTGCCAGGTTGGCAACGGCTCAGCATAGCTTAACAAAACAGTGTGGTACTGATTTTATACAATAGCAAATATCTATCATTTTTGTTTGTTGCCACCCAGACCACTGGATTGAATTATAGATTTGTTGTGCTATTAGCTATCTGTTCTGTGATTTGGATGTTGTGATTGGATTTGACTTTGGTTTAGTGAAGGGTTCAGCTGTAATAATGTAGAGTTATACATACATGCAGGCAGTAACTGCATTACCAAACAACGCAATATTAGATGATACCCATACAGCAGTAAATGGCTGATTCTACATTGAGATTCCCTATGTTTGAAAAACAAACTTTTAGGGTTCCCATCTATCATGTTTGTTTTTCAAAATGTAATAATATGAAATAGTGCTTGTCAAGGAATTAAGTTGCTCTTTCTCCTGATGCTTTATTTCCAATTCAAGATTAAATTGTATGTTTTTCAAAAAAAAAAAATAGGTACACAGTCACACACCAATTCAGTGCATGCCACTGCAGTAACTAAGGTTAATTACTGCAGGAAGAGTTTGCCTGGAGTGGAATTTGTGAGTTGATAAATATTAGAAACCTGTTTGATAAAGAATTTTGATTTTTGGAAGTAGTTTAAATAAAACTGTAATTTCACAGAAACTGGTAGCATTCCTGTTTATTACAAGCTTGACAGCCATAATAGATTTAGAGGGAGAGTCCTTCGGGAATATATTTAGATATATCTTTTACTTCTAGTATAGCTTCTCAGTTCCTCTATATTATCATAATTCTGGTAATTGTATAGTTAATTTTTTTAAGTGGAATTTGTATTTGCACTGTATGTCATTGCTAACTTATTCATAGTTCCTTAATACAGCAAAAACTCTCAGATAGAAATGTTACACATGGAAGTACAAGAGAGAGGTGTTTTTTTTTCTGTTCCAACAAATGAGCTGTATTTAAACCCATAAAAGAAAGTGGAGTTTAAAATGGTTAGCTTAAGAAGCTCCTTTCTTTGTATGAAATTTTCAGAATGTAGTTTACCTCTAGGTAGATTATATGAATTTTGATGACATTCATTTGGTTTCTGCATAAATGTCATTTTCTCGCAGAACTTTGCATTACTGGGTTCCTGCATATCCCATATACCCAGACACTGTCAGCAGATACCTGATGTGCTTAAGGGGATTCGGGTGATGAGCAAGCTTCCTGCATTCCAAATGTGCTTTTGACTCTTCACTTGATATTTATCCTCCCTGCTCGTTCAATGTGCCTCAATAAAATAGTGTTGTTTCCTCCTATTTAAGTTCATAGACTAATTATAGGGCACGCGGGAGGCTCGGGCAGCCCTGCTTCCCAATAGCATCGTCAATGTGCTAGATTGCCTCCTTCAAGCAGACTCAAATAGCACGGATGTTAACTGTAACCGATGCAAGGGTATAATGTTTTTTTCTCTTTTTTAAACTTTTCCTGTCAATCTATATTGCTCTCATCTTTCATTCCATCACTCAGCAGAATAGAGTTTTATGAAGGCTTATGAAGCAAGTGGCATGAAGGATATTGTAGAATCAGAGGTGTGAAGCATGTGGCAAGGGAAAATTGATGTTATGTTTCCAAAGATCTCATTAGTCCAGAGTAACTACATAAGCATTAAGGTACTAGCTGGGGAGCCCCGCGTTGCGAGGGCAATTTTGGGGCGCTTGGTCTCCCTGCCCCTGTGTGTCCCCCCTCTCCCTGTCATGTCCTCTCCCTGTCCTATCCCTCCCTCCCCTCCCCCCTCTCCCTCCCCTCCTCTCCCTCCCTCCCCTCCCCTGTCCCTCCCTCCCTCCCCCACCCCCACACCTACCCTCCCCTCCCCCACTCCCCTCTGTCCCTCTCTCCGGCCCCTCCCCCTGCCTAGCGCCTGAGGCCCGGAGCTGAGGTCCCCGCGTATCGCGCGGCTGATGGACGGCCGCTGTGGGCGGGCGGGCGGCGCGAGCCCCCCGCGATTTCCCGAGGCTCGCCACCCCCCCGCGATTTACCGAGGCTCTCCCCGCCCCCCCCCCCCCCCCATTAAATTGTTATTTAATTCCCTAACACATCATTAAAATATTTACCTTAGTTCCCTAACACACAAAGTGTGGGGGGAAAAATTGTGAAAAATCAACATGGCGGCCACTCACCTCGGTTCAGAAGGATAAGGCCCGCCCACACACGCACCGATTGGTCGACCGGTCAGGTCACCGAAGCGTAGGATTGGTCAATCGTCGAGTCACTCGACACTCAACTGTAGGAAGGAACCCGCCGTCCGATTGGTGGACCTCGACGTCACACGGTCGCTAATGAGATGCTAATGAGCGGAACGCTGAACGTTTTTGGGATACCGCGGGTGGGATTTTTGTCTGGCCGAAACGTAAATACGCCTATGACCGGTCCGGAATCGCAAGCTTTCTTTTGAGGCGACGCGCGCGTCGGTACGCTCTAAGTTTCAAACGTATAGAGAACGGACAGACAGACATCGGGACAGACAGAAGAGCCGCTTTATATATATATAGATTATGATCATTTGGTTATAACCATAATAATCACATGTTGCTACCTCACTCCTCCTCCCACCATGCTCTGAATTTGTTTTAGTTTAGAGGTGAGGGTTTTCAGCCAACTGAAATACAATGGCCCAGAATTTGCAATGGGTAATAATAGCAAACGAACAGCATTCACTGTCATTACCACTTTAAAACTGACCGCAACGTCAGGATGTAGCGCATGCGCATCCTAACACGGGAATCCTGAAGTTGCGGTCTGTCGTTCGCTGCTCTGACACTGGCTGCGCTTTTTTTCTTAAAGTTTGTTCATCTTTATTTCAGGTTTGCCGTTGCCCCATGTTAGAGCCCCAATCTTTGTTTTGCGCTCTCTCTAACATTTTTTTAAAAGTTGGAACCAAAGGAGCTTACCCACTTCCTGGTTCACTGTCTGTGAGAATTCTGCCTTTTGATGGCTGCTTAGACAGCTTGTTGATGTCACAGCAGCTCATGTTAGGGATTCCTTATTTACTTGCGTGGATTTCAGTTATGCGTCAGAAAAGCCGAACTTCTCGCCGCAGATTGTGAGATCTTTGTGGGAAGCTGACTTCCGCGCCAGCGGCGAACGCCTTTGCTTCACCGCTGACCGCAAATTACAGGCCAATGTGTACAGTAAGGAAGTAATTTGCGATTTTGAGTTTCATTCATCAGGTAATCGCTGAAATTGAATTAACTACCATTTGTAAACTGTGCTTTTCCCATGGGAGGGGAAATTAAGACTCTGCACTCCTTGATCACATCTGGTTTCCCCCCACATCTGCTCAGACATGACAACATTATAATTTCCTTGGCCCTAAGCTCTGGAATTCCCTGCCTAAACCGCTCCGCCTCTCTACCTCTCTTTCCTCCTTTAAGATGCTCCTTAAAATCTACCTCTTTGACCAAGCTTTTGGTCACCTGCCCTAATTTCTCCTTATGTGGCTCGGTGTCAAATTTATTGTCTTATAATACTCCTGTGAAGCACCTTGGGACGTTTTACTGCGTTAAAGGTGCTATATAAACACAAGTTGTTGTTGTTACTACTACTACTCCCTTATCTCCACACTGACCTCACCAGAATAATCTCTTCTGTGAGGTTCATCTCCTACTTCCTTGTCCTCCACTCATTCCAGCTCCTAAGTATTTAACTATCCCTCCATGGCCCAATGCTCGCCGACATCATCAACTGCTGTTATGAGATCGGGGAAACCCAGAAGAATGGGCTTCCCGAACGTCCTACAGTGTTTAACTGCAGGACTCCTTCAAATATTTTTCTGTCAGTTTCCTGTCCAATGCGGGGTGGGGGGGGGGAATGGGGAATGCGTCTCCAACCCACCTCGTACGTGTCCATTGCTGTTTTTACAGCAGGGGGTTTTGTTTCGTGTGAGTGTCCCACCTTGGAGAAGTAGGACGCTTCATTAACATATTTAAATCAGGCACCCACTGCAATTAGGAGCCTGATTTTAATTTAACAGTTGTCGCGCCGTTTTCCCCAGGGCTCGGGAAACCTGGCAATGAAAGGGAGGTGGGCGCTGCTGGCTCAAGAAGGCAAGTGCCTTTTACAGCACTTCTTTGGGGCCAGGAGGAGCAGGAGTGCTTCCCCGGCCCCTCAAGGAAGCCTTCGGCCTCCCCTCTGCCGATCACATCCTTTCTGCCGTGCCACAATCACAGACCTTCCTACCCCCATTTCCCGCCCCGCCCCCAACCACCCAAGCCCTTCTGTCTCGCTCCCTCCATGGGTGGCCAATCTCCCTTCCCCTCCCCCAAGCCCCAATCTCTCACCCCCAATTGCCGGGGACCGTCTGCTGCTGGTTTTTCCCGGCCAGCCTGTCAATTTGGCCGGCTGCCGGGCGGGAAATGGAAGCAAAAAATTATAATGTCCCCAGCCTTGCCGGGTTGTTACTGCCCTCCTCCCGCATCTTCACTGCCTCCCCGTAAATATCGAGGCCTATAAGGCTCTGCTGCTACCTCAGCCCTAGTGCCACTGAAACTCAGCCACACCTCCAGACTTAATTTTGCCATGCTCCTCTCACCACACTACCCTACAAGAACAGCATCTCCTCCAGAACTCCGCTACACTCATCCTATCCCACGCAAAGTTGCACTATTTATCATCCCTATCCTTGCTGACCTTCATCTACCAACAGATCAACCTTCAAAATCCTTAGCTTTATCTTCAAATTGCTATGCAGCCTCTCTTTTCACTACCTTTGTAATTCTCCCAACCTTTGTACTTCCTCTAGCCCTACATATCTACCCTCGCCCTCCACTTTTCTAATCCTCATCTATTACACATTCCCGCCTCATTTCACTCGATCATCTGACGCCCACACTCTGGAACTCTTTTTAAATCTTTGTTTTTCTACATCTCTCCCCACCTTCAAAATCCTCTGTAAAACCTAACTTTTTCAACAGCACCTTCAGCCACCTCTTTTCCAATTCCTGCATAGATCGGACCCTCAACTTTAAAGCCCCTTGGGGCATTTTGCTCCATTAAAACCACTACATTAATAGAATCATAGAATGGATACAGCACAGAAGGAGGCCATTCGGCCCATCGAGCCTGTGCCGGGTCTCTGCAAGAGCACGTCGGCTAGTCCCACTCTCCCGCCCTTTTCCCCGCAGCCCTGCAAAGTTTGTTCTTTCAAGTACTTCTTCCCTTTCGAAAGCCACGATTGAATCTGCCTCCACCATCCTTTCAGGCAGTGCATTCCAGATCCTAACCACTCGCTGTGTAAAAAAGTTTTTCCTCCTGTCGCCTTCGGACCTTCTGCCAATCACCTTAAATCTGTGTTCTCTGGTTCTCGACCCTTCCGCCAATGGGAACAGTTTCTCTCTCTATCTACTGTTTAATACGTTTTTTGTTTTTGAATTAGAACAGCAGCAGTAATAATAATAGTACAGTGAAACCTGTACAAACGGACACTCATTGACAGTTCCAAATAATTCACGTAATACATACTTGAAAGCACGGACACTCGCAAATTACAAACTACGGACAGCTTTCAATGCATCAAGTCCGTTTAGAACTTAAAACATGGGACACAGCCTGACATAACTCTTTAAAATATTCAAAGTATCTGATCTGTATGTGATTCTGAAGATCGTGATTCCTTTCTGTTCCTGGTTTCGAGTGCCCCACAGCCGCTTTCTCTGCCGGTCCGCACTCCCTTGACTGCGCGTGATCTCCGAAGGCGTGCATGTGTGTGATCTCGGAAGACATGCAAAGGATAGTGAACAACAAGAAAGACACTCTACCAACCTTTCCCTCCCCACCCACCCACCATCCGCCACCACCTCTCTACATTTCACATAGATCAGCTAATCCAGCACAATCCAGAATTGAATCTGGGTCTTTATTGTTCAATACCACACTGTGAGATGTTTGCTCACTAAGGCATTGAGAGTAGGAGACTTCTTCACATTATTAATGACACTAAAAATGGGGTACGGTAATGCGGAGGTTGGGGATGGCATTAAACGGGAAATTAGAGACGCATGCAATTAGGGCACAGCAGTTATCATGGGTGACTTTGATCTCCATATAGATTGGGCTAACCAAATTAGTAACAATACTGTGGAGGAGGAATTCCTGGCGTGTATACGGGATGGTTTCCTGGACCAATATGTCGAGGAACCAACTAGAGATCAGGCCATCTTAGACTGGGTATTATGTAATGAGAGAGGAATATTTAGCAATCTTGTTGTGCAAGGCCCCTTGGGGCGGAGCGATCATAATATGATAGAATTCTTCATTAAGATGGAGAGTGAAGTATTTGACTCAGAGACTAGGGTCCTGAATTTTAATAAAGGAAACTACGATGGGATGAGGCGCGAGTTGGGTAGGATTGATTGGGGAATGTTACTCAAAGGGTTGACGGTGGATAGGCAATGGCAAACATTTAATGATCGCATGGATGAACTGCAGAATTTGTTCATCCCTGTTTGGCATAAAAATAAAACAAAAAAGGTGAATCAACCGTGGCTAACGAGGGAAATTAGCGATAGCACAAGATCCAAGGAGAGGACCTATAAATTGGCCAGAAAAAGCAGCAAACCTGAGGATTGGGAGCAGTTTAGGATTCAACAAAGGAGGACAAAGGGATTAATTAAGAGGGGGGAAATAGAGTATGAGAGTAAGCTTGCAGGGAACATAAAAACTGACTGTAAAAGCTTCTATAGATAAGTGAAGAGAAAAAGGTTGGTGAAGTCAAGCGTAGGTCCCTTGCAGTCAGAATCAGGGGAATTTATAATGGGGAACAAAGAAATGGCAGACCAATTAAATACATACTTTGGTTCAGTCTTCACAAAGGAGGACACAAATAACTTCCCAGAGATGTCGGGGAACATAGGGTCTAATGAGAGGGAGGAACTGAAAGAAATCAGTATTTGTAGGGAAATGGTGTTAGGGAAATTGACAGGATTGAAGGCCGATAAATCCCCAGGGCCTGATAATCTACATCCTAGGGTACTTAAGGAAGTGGCCCTAGAAATAGTAGATGCATTGCTGGTCATCTTCCAAAATTCTATAGACTCTGGAACAGTTCCCATGGATTGGAGGGTAGCTAATGTTACCCCACTATTCAAAAAAGGTGGTAGAGAGAAAACGGGGAATTATAGACCGGTAAGCCTGATATCAGTAGTGGGGAAAATGCTAGAGTCCATTATAAAAGATGTAATAGCAGAGCACTTGGAAAACAGTGACAGGATCAGACAAAGTCGACATGGATTTACAAAAGGTAAATCGTGCTTGACTAATCTACTGGAATTTTTTGAGGATGTAACTGGTAAAATAGATAAGGGAGAACCAGTGGATGTGCTGTATTTGGACTTTCGGAAGGCTTTCGATAAGGTCCCGCATAAGAGATTAGCGTGTAAAGTTAAGGCACATGGGATTGGGGGCAAGGTACTGACTTGGATAGAGAACTGGTTGGCAGACAGGAAGCAAAGAGTTGGAATAAACGGGTCTTTTTCCGAGTGGCGGGCAGTGACTAGTGGGGTACCGCAGGGATTGGTCCTAGGACCCCAGCTATTCACAATATAGATTAATGATTCAGACGAGGGAACTAGATGTAATATCTCCAAGTTTGCAGATGACACAAAGCTGGGTTGGGCGTGTGTGCTGTGAGGAGGATGCTGAGAAACTCCAGTATGATTTGGACAGGTTGGGTGATTGGGCAGATGCAGTATAATGTGGATAAATGCAAGGTTATCCACTTTGGTGGCAAAAACAGGAAGGCAGATTATTATCTGAATGGCAATAGATTGGGAGAAGGGGAAGTGCAACGAGACCTGGGTGTCCTTGTGCACCAGTCGCTGACGGTAAGCATGCAGGTGCAGCAGGCGGTTAAGAAGGCAAATGGTATGTTGGCCTTCGTAGCGAGAGGGTTCGAGTACAGGAACAAGGATGCCTTGCTGCAGTTGTACAGGGCCTTGGTGAGACCACACCTTGAGTATTGTGTGCAGTTTTGGTTGCCTTATCTGAGGAAGGATGTTCTTGCCATGGAGGGAGTGCAGCGAAGATTCACCAGACTGATACCTGGGACGGCAGGAATGACGTATGAGGAGAGATTTGGTCGATTGGGCTTATACTCGCTGGAGTTTAGAAGAATGAGAAGGGATCTCATTGAAACTTATAAAATTGTAACAGGACTAGACAGACTTGATGCAGGAAGGATGTTCCCGATGGCCGGGGAGTCCAGAACCAGGGGTCACAGTCTAAGGATAAGGTGTAAGCCATTTAGGACAGAAATGAGGAGGAATTTCTTCACCCAAAGAGTGGTGAACCTGTGGAATTCTCTACCACAGAAGACAGTTGAGGCCAATTCATTAAATATATTCAAGAAGGAGTTAGATATATTTCTTAAGTCTAAAGGGATCAAGGGATTTGGGGAGAAGGCAGGGACAGGGTACTGAATTTGGATGATCAGCCATGATCTCATTGAATAGCGGAGCAGGCTCGAGGGGCCGAATGGCCTACTCCTGCTCCTATCTTCTATGTTTCTGCTTGTCCATTACACCATGGAAGTGCAGCTGTGTGAGACTTCTGCCTGGCGTAAGGATACATCCCTAACCCCATGCAAATCTTCCATGTTACGGATCATTTTAATCATTTTGGCAGCTTCCCTAGCCTTCACCTGGGACGCTCCCTGTGAGTGGCTGGATAATGGCTGCAGCTGGGCTTGGGCATCTGCCACAGTACCGTTGCGAGCAGACTGGGGACAGAATGTGATTTTTTTTTTTTAAGTGCTTTGCATAGGCTTTCAAACCCTTTCATTTTCAAACTCCTCTCTCTTCCCCTCCCCACTGCAACACACGTAGCAATGCTGGACACCAGGAAAGTGCCATGGCTCCTTGCACCAAAGTTGCTAAGGCTTAAATGATGGGAAGTATTTCCTATCATTTACAGCTAATTCTAATTGGCTTGTATGCTCAACGTTACTTCCAGTGAAAAATGACAAAAGTGGCAAGTATGAGCAGGGAGGCAGCAGAATGAATCCTGAAGAATTTGTCAATTCGCTACACTTGAATTACACTGGCTCTCCAGCTTAACTTAAGCCGAATATCTAAGCCAAGAATTACATTGATGTATCCATAATTATTTTCTGTATTCCACTTCATATAAACGCTCACTGACTGCCACAATAATCAGATAATCCTCCACAGACAAGACATAATTAGTGATGTAGTGACCTCTCTATCTAATTATAACCAGGGAGAGAATCCGTCCCTGGGACCAGATAGTGCAATATGTGCCTGCTAGCCGAAGTCAAATGCCGTGCTCTTGATTTCCTATAGCCTTAAGCAATGAATGGGGTGGTAGGGGGAGCAGTTTTTCCTAATCCTATTTAATTCTGAATATATTTCTATTTTGGGGCAGATTTTCCTGTTCCTGAGACTAATGGTTCATCTGGGCAAAGTGAATACAGGAAAATCAGGCAGGGAGTGCACTTCATTTTTTTTTGACTATTTAAATAAATTAATGAAAAATTAGACAGGCTCTATTAAGGACATGCGATCCTCTCTATTATTTTCCCGTATTCATAATGTCCAGACAATTCAATAGCCCCAGAAACCGGAAAATTTCTCTCAATATCTCTATATATTATATTTGGTGCCATGCTTTATAACATAATCCAAAATATATGATACCCTACCCATTGTAAATGTTGCCCTCTCCTCGGGTACTGCCCCCTCCCATTCAAAACTGCATCATCACCCTCCTCAAAAAAAACTCGCCCTCCGTTCCTTCTGTCCTTGCAAATTACCACCCCATCTCCGATCTTCTACCCTTCTCAGACGTCCTTGAATTTGCTGTCACGTCCCAAATCCATACTCCTCTCTCCTGCAACTCCCATGTTTTGAGTCTCTGCAATCAGGTTTCCACCCCTGCCACAGCACTGAAACAGCCCTAATCAAAGTTACAAATGATATCATCTGTGACTATAACTCCTCGTGCTTCTCAACCTCTTTGAAGCCTTTTACGGCCTTCCAAGGCTTCTCCTCCGTTGTCTAGCTGAGTGGGACAGCCTGATCTTGCCTATCCAATCATAGCCAAAGCATCTCCAGAAATGCCTTCTCCTCTCAACCCATTACCTCTGAATTTCTCCAAGGATCTACCCTTGGCCCCTTCCTCTTCCTCATCTACCTGTTGCCCTTGGCGACATCATCCGAAGACATGAGGTCAAGTTTCACATGTATGCTGACAACACCCAGTTCTACCATCTCTCTCAACCCCCTCCACTGTTTGGGTTGTCAGACTACTTGTCCGACATCCAGTTCTGAATAAGATGCAACTTCCTCGAGTTAAATGTTGGGAAGACTGAAGCCATTTGCTTTGGCACCAGTCACAATCTCCGTACTCTTCCCTACTTATTCCATCCCCTCCCTAGCTGCTATCTTATCCTCTCTTCCACCTCTAACGCCACCCATCTCCACCCCTACTTCAGCTCATCTGCCGCAACCCTCATCCGTGCCTTAGTCACCCTTCCAACCATCTATTCCAATGTTCTGGATAGCCTCCTAACTGCTACCCTCCATAAATCAGCTCATCCAAAACTCTGTTGCCATACCCTATCCTGCACTAAGTCCTGCTCGCCCATCATCTCTGTGCTCACTGATCTTCGTTGGCTTCCAGTCTCCCAATGCCTCAAATTTAAAATTCTCTGTCTCGTATTTAAATGCCTTCATCCCTCCCTATCTCTGTAACCTTCTCCAGCTCTCTAAATCTCCTGAGAATTCTACATTCCCCTAAATCTGGACTTTTGTGCATCTGCCACCCCTTTCGCCCCATCCATTGGCGGCCGTGCCTTCAGCCATCAAGGTCCCAAGCTCGGGATTCCCTCCTTAAGTCTCCTTGCCTCTCCACCTCCCTCTCCTTTTTAAGATCCTCCTAAAACCACCTCTTTGATCAAGCTTTTAGTCACCCACCTAATATCTCCTCCATTTGGTGCTGTGTTGATTTTTGTCTGATTACACTTCTGTGAAGTGCCTTGTCATGCTTTCATATGTTAAAGGTGCTATATAAATGTAAGTTGTTAGCGAAGACTGGGAAAAATGGTCCCAAATATTTCAGGTTGTCTTCTCTTCCTCGCAGCTCCCACTATACTGTATTTTTGCACTGGATAATCTTTCACAATCACTGTCAAAATGCTTTCAGAGCAACAAAGGGATTCTGAACAAGATGCTGCAGAAGGCAGGTCATCTTGCATTCCCGATCTTATACTCGCAAGTCTGTCCTGTACAATCGGGACATGTGATTCTCTTTTTCTGATGATGGCAAGTGTTCTTTCTTTCTGTTGAAGTATTTTTTCAAACTATGGAATATTTCATGTTTCACTGTTTCATTTTATCTTCAGGGATACATCTGGGCAGGGCAGGTTCTGCACCATCTTCCGTTCCTACTCTCGAGGAGCCCAGGTAAAAAAAAAAACCTATAATTTCTTGTATTGTTAAATTAAAATATGTATTATTTAACATGTTGTCTTCACAAGCCGGTCCTGAGGGTATTCCTTCTATCCACTAAAAGAATGCACTTCGAAACATTTACAAAGATTACATAAATAATTCATTTTTGATCTGGGAGGTAGAAGAGCAGATAGTAATTTCTCTGAAAAATAAACCAATTCAAAAAAAGGTGATTCTGCCCATCCTGTGAAGAGTAATTATTTGGTGTGCAAATCTGCTGTCAACACACTCAGGATTAAAATGTTTCTTTATTTTGGTTTGGGAGTGGCATCATTATTTATGTGACGGATTTAGGTTTGGCAAACGATTCTGGAATGTCCTGAAGTACTTCAGTATGTGTTTACTGTGCATGGATCTCTCTTCCTGTTAAATGAAGAGGAATATAGATTAATAGAAATTAGCCCTTCATGGCTTTGGCTTAGCAACATGGAATAGCCTATTATTGCCAGCTTAGTGCAATAATGTAAATTTCAATTGAAATAGTGATTTCAGATTCATTTGTCACTGTTTCTTCAGTAAACTAGCTGCTACAAATAAAGGAACATCAGTGTGCATGAACTAGTTCATTGAAGATTTCATGTTGCTATTTATTCAGTGTAACATGACAATAGTCTAATAGAAAACCCAGATGTTCCAGTTTGAGAAAATATTGTTACCTTGATCCTGTTTCTTTTTGGGGAGACAGTATATTTTTGCTGTAGTATTCATTGGCTACATTTGTGGCTCCTCTGTTCTCTATTACCTCATTTCAATTTATAAATCAAATGCTGATTTCTTAGTGGTGCACTGCATGGCTACAGGTAATAAAGAATTGTCTGTGTCTCATGAGGTCAGCTTGCATATGTATACCGATGATGCCCAGCTCTAATTCGCCACCACTTCTCATGACCCTTCACTGCTTCCGTGCTGTCGGACAGTTTATTGAATGTTCGGACTTAGTCACAGCTTCCTCCAGCTATTTGCTCTGAACACCTGAAGACATCATCTTCAGGCCCCCGCCACAAACGCCACCTATTTCTAACTAACCGTGGGAGTGCTACATTGTTGGAGGTGCTGTCTTTTGGATGAGACGTTAAACTGAGGCCCCATCTCCTTGCTCAGTTGAGTGTAAAAGACCCCCTCAACATTATTCAAAGGTGAGCAGGGGAGTTCTTGAGACCAACATTAATCCCAATTCTGGCCCCTTGCACATCTTTGATTTTCATCACTCCATCATTGGCAGCCAGGCCTTCTGCTGCCTAGGCCGTGAGCTCTGGAATTCCCTCCCTAAACCTCTCCACCTCTCCTTTTAAGTCACTCCTTAAAACCTACCTCGTTGACCAAGCTTTTGGCCACCTGTCCTAATATCTCTATGTGGCTCGGTGTCGAACTTTGCCTGATAATGCTCATGTGAAGCACCTTATGATGTTTTTACTACTTTAAAGGCGCTATATAAATGCAAGTTGTTGTTGTATTTCCCTACTGACTTCTGTTTATGACTCAGAATTTTGGAAGTCTGGTCACCTCATGTCCAACTCCACTATTATTTAATATACATTCACAAATGCTCTTCTGCAATCTCATTTAGTCACTGCACGACAGCTCAGGTGTGTTCTCAATTTTTCATCTTTGGCAGCTAGGGAGGCTGGAGGGGAGATGGGGGAAAGAGAAAGTATTTATTGACGGGTAATGAAAGTAGGTAATGTCATAATGGATCCTAGTACAGATAGTAGAGGGGATTTGTCAAAGGCTTGGAATCGGGTCATGACGTGTGCAATGAGAATACTTTTTTTTATTTATGGTTTTAATTTTTCCTATATAGGCCTCTCAATTTTGGTCTGTAATTGCCTGATCTAACTCTGGAGGAAAGTAATGAGATCCCCTGGATGAGGCTGTCTCACTTAATTTAGGTTGATAGCGCCGAGTGCTGAAACTTAATATATTTGTGTACTCAATTATTAACCTAAATCGCTAAAGATTACATTATATTTGAAGTATTGAAACAGTATTTGGTCAGATTGAATAAGTTCTGTTTTAAAATACTAGATATTATACTGTGGTTGGCGCAAACATTCTGTTTTTCCAAGCTAAAGATGGCTGTATTGGTAGAGAAGATGTCAGCCTTGGCTCAGTGGTAGCACTCTAGCTTCTGAGTCAGAAGGTTATGGGTTCAAGTCTCATTTCAGAGGGAGTGTTGCACTGTCGGAGGTGCTGTCTTTTGGATGAAATGTTAAACCGAGATCCTATCTGCCCTCCTCAGGGGGACGTAAGTGATCCCATGGCACTTTTTGAAGAAGAGCAGCGGAGTAATCCTGGTTTCCTGGCCAATATTTATCCCTCAAGCAACATTGCGAAAACATTTGTCTCATTGCTGTTTGAGGGATCTTGTGCACAAATTGGCTGCCGCGCTTCCCTTCATTACATTACATTACAACTCTAAAATAACATTTGTTGGCTGTAAAACGCTTTGGGATGTCCTGACTTTGTGAAAGGTGTTACATAAATGCAAATTCCTTCCTCCCTTTTCCACCCCATGCAGTGTCAAACCAAGGGACCCCTTCAATCTCCTGAGCACATTTTTAAACTTACCCAGATTTAAATGTTTAGAGAATGCACATGCTCTCACTCGGGCTGAATTATATTTTAACCCTTTGGAGCGGTGCTCTGCGCATGCATATATGTACATGTATGTAGAACTCCTGAGCATGAGAATTTTAGTTGGAGCGAGGCAGTAACTGGTTTCAGACTTGTAGCTGCAGTATAAATTAATCAAGTTGGGCAGTCTCAAACCGGTTTATAGTGCGCGCTGTTATACCGCACAAAACTGCCCACAATGCAGCACTAATTGGCACCTCACTTGGAGGGAGGTGGAGCATGATTGGCGGATGTGACTAAAATAGCTGTCACACTGATGCAGTAAAAGGTATTATTTTGAGTTTGGGGTTAAGATGCATTATGGTCACTATGTAGACAGATGTAACCCATGAAGGGAGTGCTTCACACTGGAACTGTGGGGGAAAAAAGTAGGAACATATGTTATTACCAGCACTGACCTTCCTGACCCTGTTGTGCAGAAAGTCACCAAACAAAATTAGCCATATTTGTAATTTGATCTTGAAAATTGAGACTGAATTTTATCCAAAACTTAAAGTGCTGAAAACTTTAGATATATGTACTCAATTACTAACCTAAATCACTAAATATTTACACTAAATTTACACAATGTTGGAGCATTATTTTATCAGATAGCATCAATTCTATTTTAAAGTAACTGATATTGCAGCCTGGTTGGTGCAAACATCCTGTGGTCCAAGCTAAAGATGTCTATTTTGGTAGAGAAGCTCAGTTACAGAACTAGGCTGCATGTTCACATGGATTTGTAATGTTGAGGTTGATTGTAATGTATTTACTTGTCTTTAAATCATGATGTTATGATCTATATGAATTTTATACTTTTTTTTGTTAGTGGCTGTCTTGTATAAACACAGCTTAGCTTTCATACACTAATTATTTTAAAAATTGGACAGAATATTTTTTTAGAAGGACCAAAAGCCATGTATGTTGCTATGTATCAAAACATTGATGGTATCTTAGAGCCCAGGAATCTAAACTAATTTCCAAAATAGTTCATGCAGTATAAATTTAAATTAATATGTATGGGTAGGTGAAGGGCATTTTCTCACACTGGCAGGCATATTGATTTAGGCCTAGAAATTCAGTGGGCCTTGCGCCCACTTAGCGCCTAAAGAGGTCTTTTGCGCCGGCGGGGTGGTAGCGCGGAAATTGAGTGCAGCGGTATTGGCGGCGGTAGCCGTTAGCGCTGTGCCGGGATCGGTGTGCGCGGTGGCCCGTAACGCCCCGAAACCGCGCCGATCCCCATATTTATTTGCGCCCGCCTCCTCCGAAGCGGGAGCGAACAGAAAACGGGGCCGTCCTGCTGCCATAGTGGGGCGCTTTAAAGCTGAAGGTGCGGCCGGCCGCTTTTTCGGCAGCCGCCTGCCCGCACCTCCTTCCCCGGCCTCCTCCATCCCCCCCGCGGCATTACCGGCTGGTTTCCATGGAGCCCGGCACTTCTCCGTTGTGCCGGGCTCTTTTGCCGGCACTCGCGATCGGGGCTCCGGCCGTTGCAGGCACCTCCCCCTTAAGAGAAGGAGGAGGCCTGCAGTACCGCAGCCTGCCGCACCGCATCGGGTGGCGCTGCGGCAACTAGCGCGCTGATATTCAGTTGCAGCGCCCCAAACGGAGGCGGGCACACCCTGGTATAGCGCCCGCTTCCGAATTGGGGCGCAGAAGACAAATATACGGCGTGCGCTAATGCCTCCCCGCCCAGCGCTAACTTTTGGGCGCGAGCGAGCTGCCCGCGCCCAGGTGAATTTCTAGGCCTTAAAGTTTATAAATCAAATCATGGCACCCAGATTCTAACATAAGTGAGACATAGCAGTTCTATTTTTTATTTCAAGTCTTATTTAAGTTGGATGTCTGTTGGTGGAACTCGTGATTAATAGCATTATTCACGTGTGCTGGGATTACACACCGCCTGGTCTAAGATGCTTGATGGTTTCAATCAGGATCTTTCAGAGAGTCAGCTAATGACACCAGCATGAAGGAAAGTATTGACTTTAAATTAATGGATGTTTGTAACAGTTTCTTATAAAACTCGTTAGATCTCTGCCTATAAATTAAAAGATGCTTTAATCCCTTAAGTGTTTGAAATGTTTATATTGTGCTTGTAAATTTTGTAAATAAAGGACTGTTAATAAGAAGTAAAAATACTAAGACAAAGACAAAGCAAAGAGCCTGGTTGGGAGTCAAGCCACTGGGCAATTCCTCAAATATGACTCACATATGATGATTTGTGATACTTTCTGCTATTAGAATAACTTATTTCTGTGTAATAATATTGGTTTTTTGGAACAGACAAATTCATTCTAAAAATTATTATATTGTGTTGTCCAGCACCAACAAACCTCAAAAAGGATTTATGTACTAAAAGGCAGATTCACATAATTCTGCATGAAACCGTTTTCACTGTACCTAAATTTCATACAGTATTTAATTTGCTTATATTTACAGTTGAGGACAAAGTAAAGATGCTGAGAAAGACAACGAGGAAGGAATAAAAAATAAATGTCGTTAATAAGCCATAACAGTGTAGCCAAGACAAAGGAAAGAGCCTGAGAAACAGGCTACATAATCGAAGGAAGAAACAGAAGAATAGAAATGAGGAAAGTTTAAAACAAGAAAAAGGAGTAATGAATGGGGGGAAAAAAAACGTGTGAAGGAAGGGATGGAAGTACATTTTTAAGTGAGAAAGGATAGGCATTTGTAGCCGGAAAGGTAAGTAGGAGAATGTCTTGTCGTAAAACTGTTTTTTTTTGGTGAGTTGTAAGACATTTAGTAAACAATTGGATTTATGCATGCTTTCTTTGAAATTCATAGGGTGTGATCTTGGTCTACGACATTGCAAATCGCTGGTCATTTGATGGTATCGACAGGTGGATCAAAGAGATAGATGAGGTAAGGCACATATCAAATCTAGTGGTTCATGAGCGATGGTGACTGAAATAAATGCCAAAGTAGAAGCGGGTCCATTTTATTGGAATTTCTGTTGGAGACAAATGAGCCTGTTATTTCTGTTCCGATTTACACAGTGAAAGGCACTTTGTGATTTTAACTGTATTTTTGTGTTATTGGTGCATTAAACTGTAATACAGAAGTTATTATTATGATGGATTAGTTCAAATAGCATTCCATTAGTAAAGTTATGACCCAGTGAAAAAAGAGTGGGTATTCATAAATTGAAGACAAGCTAAAAGCAAAGCAAGGTGAATGAAAACAGTAACCTTGCTGACAACAGATTAGTTTAACCTGTACTGTGATATGTTTTGTGTTGCATTTGTTGTATTCATGAATTTCCTTTTGGTAGGTGTCGAAATCTCGACTCCGAGTAAGACTCTAAAACACAAGCAGTACCGTCAGATTGTTAGTTTAATTTTTACTTGCACAAGGAGAAGAGCTGCCTGGACAAAGGCTAGGCCAACATCTCTAAAGAACATCAGCGAATGCAGCATATTTATACACTCAAAAAAAGCAAGCGTTCCATAAATCACGTGTAATGGTATTGTATCATTTTAGTTTGCACAAGGACAATCAAAAGGTCAGCAGGACAGAAATATCTCCAGACAAGGTTAGGTAATCATATATTCTGTCAGGAGGTTCTGTCTGAATCTTGTTACCAAGATGATTTGCTTACTCATGCCTGATCATCTTGTTACCAAGATGATTAGCTTACTCAATAGTTTTGCTTCTTTGTCTAGCGACAATCATTAATAGTTTATCTATTCTATAGTCTTATGCCTCCCTTGTGCTAGTGAGTCAATTATAGCTGTTATCACATCCTCAATGTGGGTGGGTATTATGAAAGATCTCTTGGTCCTGGACACGTTGTGACATAGTTACTTTTTCTTGCTTTAGCTACAACCTAAGCAAGTTTGTTGTTTTACTTGGCCATTTTATTCTACCCAGCATGCTAAGTATAATGTCAATTTCCACATAGGGTAGTACGTTGGTGTACAAACAAGCTGATACATGCAGCGGTAGGACAGAGGGTTGGCCCTGCTCTTTAATCATCAGCAAGCTCTTGGCTTTGTTCTGCAGAAGAACCAACAGGAAGCTGGATGCTTCTATAGAGAGAGCTACGGATTAGAGTGGCAGTGGAAGCAGGTTACCTCTGATCTTTTCAACCAGATGCATAGTGCAAGGCAACTGGAAAGCATTGAGTGGGAGGGAGTCTCTCTCTCTCTCTCTCTCTCTCTCTCTCTCTCTCTAAGCCAGCAACTCATATGAGATGGCAGCATCCCTTTGATACATGCGTAAGCTTGAACGGTGTCATCAGCCATGTACTTTCAAAAGGGGTTATGGACATTAGTAAGGACTCAATAATCCAATTTTCCACTCTCAAATGTGAAATGCTAAGACCGAATCCAGTTCGCTCTTCCCTGCCCCCATTCCCAAGCCTTTACTATCATAAAACTAGGATTAGCTAACTTGGGGGACACCAAGTGCAACCTTACTGGCCTATACAGTTGCCACACCACATAGTGCATTGACCCACTGAACCATTGGAGGGAGGGCAAGTGCATTTAGTCAGAGACTGCAGAGACATTATTAGGTTGTCAAATTGGCAAAACAAAAGATTGTAAAAGTTAAATTATTTTAATCCTAAAAATTAAATGCGACATGTTGGAGAATTTCCTCCGTGGTTACCGTCACAACAAAGGGTTGTTAGTCCGGCGACAATAACTCCTCTCATGATTCACACACGTGTGGTTTTTATAATGACAAGCTTTATTACATTGACTAAACAGTATTAGATTTTATATAATTGAAATACAGTGTTATATTAAATGACTATGACATGCAAATAATACAACCTGGTTCCCAGGCCAAGCCACCTTTGGCTCTAGGCTGCCTGCATGTCTGTGGGTATCCCATTGACCCCGAGAGCGCTCCGACCCCCAAGAGAACCACACATCCCGTGTTTCCAAGGTGTGGAACGACCAGCTCAAGCCCTCCAGGCCATTCGCAAGGCTGCGTGGATCCTGACCACCCCGAGAATGCTCTCCTGAGAACAGGTTCTATTCTTGTACTATAATACAACCTTGGCCTGTGCCTGTGTACTACGTAGTTGCACGTTTAGCTGAGGCCGCATTTTTAGGTGTTAATCCCACTCGTAATCTTTTCGGCCTTTGCCTCTGTTCTACAAGCTTTGTTTATAATACAGTAAATATGTAGGCCAGTCTTTATCTCTTCCTGTAGTACATGGTGTCTTGGCAACTAGTCACTTATCAGGGTATGAGGCTTTTTCTCGACCTGGGTGTTTAGTAATCTGTGTCCTTACATTTCCAAACTGTTTGTTATTCATACATAGAGGCAAGATTCAAGTTCCCTTTTCTCCCACATTTGCTCTAACATGAAAAATGCTAAGGGAAGGGATGCTGGGATACCTTGACCATTTAAATCCTCTTCAAGCATTCCAACAGGACACATCATGAATATGTTTTCTAAAAATTATAGAAAGAAAACTCCTCACTGTGCTGACAGTGGCTCAGTAGATGTTTAAACATCTGTTCTAAAACAAATGCATATTGTACACCGCTATCTAACCCCTGTTTACAGACACAGTTACTGCATCTAATTGGAGACTGTTGTCAAACTTCATAATTATAGTTTAAAATGTGAAAATACAACATCTTTTAATCCTATCCACGAATTTCCTATCCAAATTTAATGAAAAGTGGGTAAAATATTGAAAACACTATCTAGGTTGGATATTGCCTGTAACACAGTTTGTGTTTGTTATAACGTGAGTTAGAATTATAGGCTCTATCCATGCTAACTAGTACAATCAATAATATCCCAGGATATAGAGAGGAAATCTTATATTATTCGAGACAAAACCCACATTGTTTTCAAGGGCAATCGTCATTTCTAGAGTTTAAATACTAGAAAATTTGTGTGGAGATTTAGGAACATTTATGTCTTTGTAATCGCACAACTTTTGATGATTTTGGAATTTCTGTGGGAAGAGTCAATGGTGACAAAAGTACTACAGATTAAACAAACCTGTTTTTCAGCATTTATACTGCAACTACCCACTCGCACACTCTTCCAACAATGTGACCTCTGATTCACTGGCAATGATGCTGGTTTTATTATAATGTCATGATTATGGCAAAAGATTCAATGCAATAAGTATGCTGATCATTTTACAACTCTGCTTATTTGGTAAAATGAGGGAACTTTGATTTTTCTGGATGGATGAACTAAAATGGGCCCAATGGCTTTCCTCATCTGTAACTATCTTGTGATCTATTTTAAAAAAAGAGTGAATGGGAAGGAATTAATTCACTGTGACTCTACATCTGAATCAAACTGTTGTCCTGGTGAGTTGTGGGATTATCAGGACTTGAGGCCTTACAAATGCTGAGCAAAGAAGTCCACTTGTGTTTGTAAACTGTCTGCTTTTCCCTGGATTATGCAGCAGGAATTTTTCACACACGGCAAAGATTAATTCGTGGCCAAAAAGATAAATGTCAAAATGCATTGACCATTTCCAGAGCTACTGGCTCACTAGCAGTGTTCAAGCAGGGCCAAAACTTGTATGGCATGGATAGGGTTTGGGAATTTCCAAAAACAACATTAGCTGTATGCAGTCGTTAGGAGTTCTGAGAGAGGAATCGGATGTGCGGTAGTCTCAATCAAGTTCCTAGTGCAAATGGGCTCATTGTGCAAAACTGTCCTTAATTTGCCATTAAATGGACACATTTGGCAGTCACAGCCAATCGGCTGGATCAAACACTCTGCAGCTGGGGTGGGAGGTACATCAACTAAAACTCACTCCTGCTGGCAGAATAATGCTCCCTGTTAACTAGTCACATTGAGAAATAATGGCAGTCTTTCATGTTGGTTTCTTCTGATCTGGAGCTAGGAATTTACATACACCTGTCAATCTGCATCCTTCCCTCACCAACAGCAATTAACTTCTGAGTGTCCACAGGATGTGCGATTTGCAGCAATTAGACTTTGTGGTTTAAAGGGACAGGCCTAGTTAAACACAGTTCCACTTTAACTGCAGAATAATATGTTGTGCATTCCATGCTATAATGCCCCTATGGTTATAAAATGGCATATCATCCAATTTACCATGAGTAACACCATTGAGATCCATTTGTTTTTATAAAATATCATTCGAGACCACCTATTGGTTATACATGTATTATTATCTAACAAATTTAGCATTTAATAAACATATCTGTCTCGATCGTCTTTCAGCCTTCATATTACTCATCAAAACAAGAACCAGTTGCAAAACCAGTAAACCTAAGCAATAAATCAGTTGGCAATGAAATGACAGGATGCCCTTTTTCACTTTGATCTGCCCACGGAGTGCTTATTACATTGTCGCTTTCTCTTCTTCCTTCCCTCAGCATGCCCCAGGTGTGCCTAAGATCCTGGTTGGGAATCGTCTTCACTTGGCCTTTAAGCGGCAGGTATCTACAGAACAAGCTCAGGCTTATGCTGAACGGCAAGGCATGACCTTCTTTGAAGTTAGCCCTCTGTGCAACTTTAACATCATTGAGTCATTCACAGAACTGGCAAGGATCGTGCTAATGAGGCATGGAATGGACAGGCTCTGGAGACCAAACCGAGGTACGATTTTTGTTTTCTTAATACTGTTAAGTCAGGGAAATTTATTTTTCTCAAAAACTGCAAGATCTGTAGGTTTAATAACAAATTGACAACATTTTAAAATCTGAACATAATCACAGGATCTTCATGATTATACTTTTGTATCTGTATTTGTTGTTTCTGTTGGTGCAAGCTGATATCAGTACAAAACAGGAGTGCAAGTCCTAGCTTTCAGGTGCCTCCCTCGTCATTGATTTCATCCCCGGGTGGGCACTCAGGCTAAACCATGGTGGGCTGTCGACTCACGCTATACTTCAAACCTCATATCCATTACAGGTAGACTACCTTTTATCCGAACTTCCGAAAACCGAAACCCTCTAAAAACCAAAGGTTTTTTCGTTCAGCGTAAGTCGTGCGCACGACATGACCAGAGTGGCGCACGACCCCCCCGCCGACCCCCCTCCCCCCCCCCCCCCCCCCCGTGGACCCCGCCGACCCCGACCCCCGCCGACTTACGCTGAGCAGAGGGTCAGCGTAAGTCGTGCGCACGACCCCCCCGCCGACCCCCCCCCCCCCCCCCGCGGAACCACCTGACTCTCTTTCAAAGGCTCGAAAGCAACGAGAGCTCGGAGCCCGCGGCGGTGCCGGCCCCTGTTCCGACCGAGCACGACGACCTGTTGGTGGAAATGCGGCACTTCATTGCATTCCAGGCTAGCAGCGACGGACAAGCCACGACTGCGGACCCCCCTGCGGGCCGACGCCCGGACCCCCGCCGACCCACCATCCGAAATTGTCCGAAAACCGAAACACGGCTGGTCCCGAGGTTTTCGGATAAAGGATAGTCTACCTGTATCAAGGCAGCTTATTTCCACTTTGCAACATCGCCTGCTTTCTCCTCTTTTTGCTCCCACCACCATTGAAACTGTTACCCACGTCTTCATCGCCTCTGGACTTGATTTCTCCAATGCTCTTTTTGCTGACTAAACCTTGTCCCGCACTGTCTTGCTTGCTCATCATCCCCTTTGTCACTAAGCTATGCTGGCTCAGAGAGCATATTTGAGGATAAGCAATCAAATTGTTCCATCCCTCTTGCCTCTCTCAAATCCTCGTTCTTTATTGCCCCCCCAAAGCTTCCATTAACTTCTCCGTCTATAGCTAAAACTGTTCACTACTACAGGATCACCCTGGAAAGCGAAGATAACCGTCCGCTTCTTTTCTCCACTATCTGCTGTCTCCTGCCCCCTCCCCCTCCACTCTCGCCTTGGATAACAGTGCAAGGAGCTTTATGGACTTCTTTGTCATTAAGGTTGAGAGCATCCGTTCAAAGGAACCCCCACCCCAGCCCTGAAATCGCATCTCAGTTTCTCTCCTATAAAGAAAAAAAGAAAGACTTGCATTTATAGCACGCCTTTCATGATCTGGGGATGTCCCAAAGCACTTTACAGCCAGTTAAGTACTTTTGAAGTAGTTACTGTTGGAATGGCGTCTCCAAGCTCACCTTGTCCATGAGGCTCACCTACTGCTCTCGATCCCATTCCCACTAAACTGCTGACCACCCAGCTTCTCTTCCTGGACGCTTTGATAGATGACATTGGAAATGGTTTCCCCATCTCCGATATTGCTCCCCCTCCCCTTCACCACCAACGCCCCCCCCCCCCCCCCCGACCCTCTGTCCTTGCAAACTACCACACATCTCCAATCTCTGTTTCCTCTCTGAAGTCCTTGAATGTGTTGGTTTGATGTGCTATCACGCCAAAGTATGACGAACCCTATTTTGACTGGTTGAAAAATCAGACCTGAATATCATTTGCAGCCAAAGTCTGCTTTTGTTTCATATGTTGCTACCTATCTCCTCCACTCCTTGGGGTGGAAACGTTGTAGTGGAAGATTTGTTATATTCTGACTTTAAGTTTTCTGATGCTGAACTGGAGCCCAGGATTCCAGCTTTCAGCAGAGAATAATAATAAAGATGAAGTTCCCAGTAGGGGAAAATTAACTGATGAGTGACTTATAGGTCATGGTGTGCATATCATCATTTTAAGAGCTGGATAAGTCCAATTTTTTTCTTTGGCAACTTTCAGTACTTACAAGCTTCTGGCCTCAACTCCATCAATCTCCCTGGCTGTCATCTTTGGCTAAACCTAGAGGGGAAGATCCTTGGCATCTGCTCAACCCCATGCTGCGTTTTCTTCCCCACATCCAAGCTGTTGCCAAGAATGCATTCTTTCACATCCTTAAGATTGCTTGTCTCTGCCCCACCAGCCCTCCTCACCAATCTGTGTGTTCATTACCTCGAGGCACGACTTATTCAAAGCTCTTCTTGCTGGCTTTCATCCTCTACAAACTTCAAAACACTGCAGCTAAATTCCCTTCCTCAAGCAGTCAAATACTCCCATCTTTCTCCGCCTTTACTGAGCTTCCCTGGCTCCCTGTGGCTCAGCAATTTCAAGATCCTCGCCTTCCTTTTCCACAACCCTGGTCACACTTTCTGCTCCTCCAGCACTGGATAACTCCACATTCCCATCTCCTCCATTCTTTCTCTTGCATGCCCCTGCCCTTTGTAATTCTCAAAATCATTCCACTTTGATTCTTCTGTTTCTGGTCCCCAATCCTTCTCCTCCTCCTCCCAATCTTTGTTTACTTTTTATCCTTGCTGTCCATCTATTTCCCTCCACCCCTACAAGACCTGACGCATTTTTCTTTACAAAAAAAGCCCTGAAGAAAAATGAAGTTGTTCGCATGTCTGAAATGACTTCTGTTTACTGGTTAGTGTGTAGTAAATTGGTAGTTTACAGCATTATACAGGAAACTTTGATATATCCGGCACCGACGGGACCGAGCTGTTGCCGATCTATCAAAACTGCCGGACATACAAAGTTAATGTTGAAGCATATGGAGGTTTTCATCTCCGTATCTGACAACAAACACTGTTGCTTAGCAACAGCTTCAAACAGTCGGCCCATACCTTGGAAGCGTCTCTGTAGCTTAGCAACAGCTTCAGAGAGACTTTCCAGAGCCCGACTGTTGGGGAAAAAAAAAAAGCCACGAGAAGGAAAAAAAAACCACGAGAAGAAAAACAACCTAACAGAACGGCTCCTGATTTCTGCCGGTAGATCGAGGTTTCCGGACTTACAACCTCCGGATAAACCAAAGTCTCCTGTATATGAAAATCATGGTTTTCCAACAGTATTTTTGTCATAGATCCATTTGGATAGAAGCGGTAATTTTTGGAAAGTATATCACAAGTTTATAGGTCTGTAATACAGAAAGATTGTGGGATTAATTTCAGAATTTATCGTAACAGATTTTAGTGAACCAGCCCTCCCTCAAGAAGGGGATGTAAAAACATATTACCCATGTTACCAATAATCTTGTAGGTAGCACAGCAGTTTGAGGGTTAACTTGCCCAGAAATTTAACTTCTAACTGATTTACTCAAAAATGTTTAGTCTTGATAAATGTGACCTGAATTATCGGAAGTCTATGTGAAGAACCTGGTACAGGGTAGAGAATGTTGAGCTATTAGCTACACTGTCAAATCAGTCCAAATGACAGATTGAAAGTCTGCTGTACTAGATGGGAAACCTAGCTCTGGAATGCAGTGTACTGCCACCATCTGGTGCATGTCCCAATGAACTACATACCATACTTTCACATTTTACAGTAGTTCTCTATTTAAACCATAGCAGTTTTGCAGTCAAATCTCCAGGTGAGAGTTATCCTCCTGAAACTTTTTTCTATTGTATGGTAGATGTTCATATAGTTAGGGCAATACCCATTCAACCCAAGTTGAAGACTTGTATTTCTCATTCTGCTGTCTTTTGGGTCACATTCAGTGATAAAGATGATAGCAGGTTTGTTGGACACATTGCTTGAGGAAATTGGGGCTAGGCTGCAGTTTGGGGCGATTGTGCAGCAGCAGTGTTTTCAGTTATAATTAAGGATATTGCAGTTTTCAATTACAAATATTTTCATCTTTGTTCTATTATTTATTATATCAGTGATTGCAGTGCCTATTATGTATTATGACATTCTGTTTCCTTCAATAAATTATTTACTATTTAGTACTTGGTTGTTCTTGATTGTAACTACTCCTAGATAAATAATTTTTATAACTGATCTACTGTTTTCTTTGCAGTGCTAAGCCTACAGGATCTCTGCTGCCGAGCCATTGTTTCATGCACACCTGTGCATCTAGTGGACAAACTGCCCCTTCCTCTTGCCTTAAAGAGTCACCTTAAGTCTTTCTCTATGGCCAATGGATTGAATGCCAGAATGATGCATGGACGTTCTTACTCTCTCTCAGCTAATGGCAGCAAACAAAATAGCCTGAAGAAATCCAAGATCATTCGCCCTTCCCAAAGCCCAACACAGAGCTGCACTCGGAACAGCTGCAAAATCTCTTAGCTACAATCTACATCTGAAAAAGAAAATTTGACCACTACATATGCAGCCCGAAAAGCTGGTGTCTCAGCTGTTCCCGTGAGAGAACCTCTTCAAAAACTATATTTGTAAAGGGCCCATAAATTGTAGGTTCAAAGTTTGCACAAGGGAGTGAGAAATGATGCTGCTAGTTTAAACAGTGATTGTGAAAGGCATGATAGTCACAGGGATCTCAGATTCTCCGTTGAGAGTGTTTCAATTGAGGTAGGTGAGAGAGTTTGATTCACGGTAGTTCAGTGTCAAAAACAAAACTACATTTGTCCATTTTTGTGTGAGCCAGACAATTGAATAGTCTCTGATTGCATTAGATTGGAGGAATTAAGCATGTGTGATGTTGCTGAGTATGTAAAGTGATACTGGGAGTTGGAATTTTAATTGCAATGTATGCTATACTGTATGTTAGTTAAAACATCCTTAAATATTGCAGTCAGAAAATAGATCCTGCTGACAGTTAAAGGGCCTATTTCTAAGAATACAGTTTGCCATGGCAACTTGCTGACACCTGTAAAAATAATCTTCAAATTTATATGTAAAAATCATATGCTGAAAAATACTATTGAACATTTGTATGTTAATCCATTTCCAAGTTGCTCTTGTGGTTGTTACTGTTGTGGATTAATATTACTTCAGTGATTTGTAAATATAATTTTCCTTGTGGGACTATAGTTTTGTTTTTGTACAGAAACAAAAAAAACTATGAAGTACAGTACTAAGGGAATAGAAATGCCAAAGATGTCCTTGGTAGAAATGTTAACAGTGTGGGGGACAAAGATTTCTGAGCTAATTATCCATAATGTTTTGTAATTAAAACACTTCATTTGAAAAAATCTTTCTGGGCATAAGTGTACTTTGAAATAATTTTAAATGTGCCTGTTTGATAAAGATTGACATAATGCTGATGGTAGCTCATTTATTTTAATGGGTTACAGGCTGCTTTACACCCTGGGCCATTGTTACATGGTGGGTTTCATAAACGAGATGCTTCTATTACAAAGAGTAAAGATGCAATCTCTTTTTTAAATATCTACATCTTGATGAAATGTAGATAGATTTCAAGAGTGGAATAACTGCCCAGTAGTCCCAGTGCCGGACTCTGAACTGCAGTATCTACGTTTGTATTCCCAGCCTGAGTCTTGACTGGTATTTTGCCTCGATAGCTCTCGATGGGAGAGATTTGTCTGTTTTTGTTTGTGTGCCAAAACAAAGGGAGAAGAGGCCTGCCAGGACCAGTCGCACCTACAGAGGTGCACCTGATGTCAGTCAGTTGTAATATGTTGATGTTGATAATATCTGTGGAAGAACTCAACCACTTGGATCCATCCTATCTTCCACTCTGTAGGATGATCTCTGGTGGATTTATTTTTTCATCATTGTCTGGCCAAGATAATTACACAAACTCAAATAAAAACACTTTACTTTTTAAGTTAACCAAAGCCTTTAGCAGCAGATCACTGCAACTTTAAAATGTACAGGATATTTTACGTGTTAATTTGTAATAAAGATGTATGTACCAGTATCAGTTGAATTTCTGTATAAAAACAATTCTCTATCGTTTTAGCTACTGAGCCACCAAGTATTATAAACTTATTACAGTAATTGCAGGGCCCTCAACTATATGTATTTCAAGGTTACATATCAGCGTGTGTTATATACAGTAACCTCTTAGGACACAGCCACAGCATATGCTAATTACAAAGTGTGCCCTTCCAAATATTTCAAGTTTCTGGTATGGGTTTTGATATCGAGTGACAGGATTGAGTTATGTGTTATCCTGGTTTATCAAATTTGGGTGCAATGCACATTTTCTGTCACCAACATTGAACCCAAACAAAATACGCAGTTCTTACTTGACTTTGAATCTTATTCGTTTTTTAAAATTACAGTGAGCTGCTGTGGCATGTAGAGTAGCATGTTGGCACACCAACACGAGTCCACAGATTTGTGCGCACAATCCCTCACACCACTGACTACGTATTTGCAGCTGCGTTGCGGTGGTGAGCTAGCGAGCAAAGATCAGGTGAGAATCATTTTTACACTCAACAGATTAATCGGCTAATGACCTAAACCTCCAAGAGTTTTCAATAAGATGACAAGTCAGGTGGAACTTCTCCACTCAAAGGGTAATAGAGTTGTAGGGAACGCTACTGAAACACAATATAAATGTATTCTTAATTAAATTGGATACATTATAAAGGGATTGAGGAATATGGTGGAAATGACAGTAGGTTGGGGGTTGAAAAAAGACTGGGTCTGTTGAACCTAAAAGACTTCCTGTTTCTAAAAAAAAAAAAAATCTCGTGCACAGAAACTGCTTACATTTTGGTAAGATTAATTTTTAAAACACAATTTAAAACAATTAAAAATAATTTGACTAAATGGTTCAGAATTGTTTTAAATGTGAATCATTTTACAATGCCTGAAGAATAATCGGAGTGCATTTTCCAGAGTTTAATTATGGCATGCAGATTTGGAATAAACATTTTTACATGCCACATTGAAAAAACATGAAGGCAGATCTTGGGCCCTTGGCCATTCCCATACATTTAGTCAGTGGCTACTGAGCAGCACTGGCAGAGACCTGGCTTCTCTTTTAGTTATGGAATGTTGTGTGGTGCATGGAAATCTGAAAAGGGAGCAATATATGAATTGCTAGATGAAAAAAGACCAGGGTCCATCTAGTTCGCTCCTACCATGTCATTTAGAAAGGCACGGATTAATCAAGGACAGTCAGCATGGATTTGTTAAAGGAAGGTTGTGTCTGACCAACTTGATTGAATTTTTTGAGGAGGTAACGAGGAGGGTTGATGAGGCTAGTGTGTTTGATGTAGTCTGCGTGGATTTTAGCAAGGCTTTTGTCTAGGTCCCACATGGCAGACTGGTCAGAAAAGTAAAAGCCTATGGGACCCTAGAGAAAGGGGCAAGTTGGATCCAAAATTGGCTTAATGGCAGGAAGCAAAGAGTAATGGTTGACGGGTGTTTTTGTGACTGGTAGGGTTTCCAGTGGGATTCTGCAGGGCTCAGTACTAGGTCCCTTGCTTTTTGTGGTATATATCAATGATTTAGACTTGAATGTACGGGGCATGATTAAGAAGTTTGCAGATATTGGCCATGTGGTTGATGGTGAGGAAGATATCAATGGACTGGTCAGGTGGGCAGAAAAATAGCAAATGGAATTAAATTCGGAGAAGTGTGAGGTAATGCATTTGGGGAGGGCTACCAAGGCAAGAGAATACACAATAAATGGTAGGATACTGAGAACTGTAGAGGAACTGAGGAACCTTGGAGTGCATGTCCACAGATCCCTGAAGGTAGCAGGACAGGTAGATAAGGTGGTTAAGAAGGCATAAGAGACACTCCTTTATTAGCTGAGGCATAGAATATAAGAGCAGGGAGGTTATGCTAGAACTGTATAAAACACTAGTTAGGCCATAGCTAGAGTACTGCGTACAGTTCTTGTTACCACATTACAGGGAGGATGTGATCGCACCAGAGAGGGTACAGAGGAGATTTACGAGGATGTTGCCAGGACTGGAGAATTTTAGCAATGAGGAAAGACTGGATAGGTTGGCATTTTCTTTGGAACAGGAGGCTGAGGGGAGACTTAATTGAGGTGTATAAAATTGAGTGGTCTAGATAGCGCGTATAGGAAGGACCCATTTCCCTTAGCAGAGAGCTCAATAACCAAGGGACATAAAAGTAATTAGAGGGGAGTTGAGAAGGATTAGAGAGGAGTTAAGGAGCAATTTTTTCACCCACAGGGTGGGGGGGGGGGGGGGGGTGGGTTCTGGAACTCACTGCCTGAAAGGGTGGTAGAGGCAGAAACTCTCCACATTTAAGAAGTACTTGGATACGCTATTGAAGTGTCATAACCTACAAAGCTATGGACCAAGAGCTGGAAAGTGGGATTAGGCTGGATAGCTCTTTTTTTTGGCCGGCGCAGACACAACGGGCCGACTGGCCTCCTTGTGTACTGTAAATTTCTATGATTCTATGCTGGCACCTGCATGATGTTGACTAATTGCAGCAGCGAATCAATTAGTCTACAACACACCAATGTTCCCCTTATTTTTTGGGGGTGCGCAGCCCTTTTAAGGGGCTGTGCGGCCCATTTAAAATATCACGCATGCACACTTTTTCCTATTTAAAAGCCGGTGAGCTGGCTGTACGGGAGCTGCAGATGCTATGTAGCCGCGCAGCTTAAAGGGAACATTGCAACACACCCAGACATGACATGAGGAAAACCCCCGGGATGGGGCGCTTTGGAAACCATAGGTCCAAATAATTCAAGAAAAATGAAAAACAACTTGCAATTTTAATGTAATACGATACTTGGTGGATTGTCTCACACTATGTGCAGATGTACCTTCCATTGTGTGATGCCTGCCATAAGCCAGCAGGTGGTGTATGTTGCCAGGTGTAATTCCCTGTAAAGTTGTAATTTCATAATAAACTGATGAACCTTTTTATGTAGTAGTCAAAACATTTTCATGGGGATATCATTGGATAAAGCTTGCAGTTATTTTATCAGTTATGGATCAAGCTGAAATAAAGTTGTGACTATTGGTAGAAATGGTCAACTGATCAAGGCATTGCACTTTGATGTATATTTTTAATAGCAAAAATCAAGGTTAAAATAATCGTGCAGCACACCATCAAGGTTGTAAAGCCTAAAAGGAAAAGACAAGATGCATCAAGAAATAATAATTAGATTATGTCATGGTTGGGTTTTAAAAACCTGTCGGAGGATAGCGAGATTGAAGAGGTAAGGAGGTCCACAGTTTTGAGGTCCCAGGAAATAATGAATCAGATTAGGGGGCTGCTCAATGAGACTTGATTTCCACACGGAGGATGTAGGGAGGGAGAAGAGAGTATCGGATGGTGTTTTTGCATCTTGGAAGAAACGAGAGGCAAATTCAGAACAGCACTGATTAAAGTAGCAATGGAGAGTAGAGGTGAGAGGGATTTCCTATATGATGAGCCTTTTCTTGTTTCCTGCCGAATGTGCGGTATAAAACCTCCATCGCACAGATAAAAAGATTTTTTTATAAAGCAATAAAGAATGTTCAAACAGTATTTCAGCCAACTTAAGACAGCCAAGCAAGACACATTTGGTTTGCAGAATGATTTGTTTTAGAGTATCTGCACGAGGCAGATATGAGAAAGTGGTCAGAAGAGCACAATTGTGAGGAAATCCAGTGTAGGAATTAGGACAGCAGATATGGAAAACATCTGGGAAAAAAGCTGAATTGCCAGACCAATTAGTTATATATGAGGCCATTTAGGATAGCAAAGGACTCCGCTTTAGGTGGCAGCCTGAACAGTAAATGAGTTTTGCAAGTTTTGGGTTAGCCAGCAGTGCTGGTCGCTCCCGTACAAGCAACAGCTCCAGCTGCCTCTTCCTCCTCTCGCCAACCTTCCCAGCTAGTGCACCTGCTGGGGGCGCACCCTGCCAACATCCTTCCCATCCCGCTCACCCTACCCAGCACTGTACCCTTGGAAATAACAACAGAAAATGCTGGAAAAACTCAGCAGGCCAGGCAACATCCGTGGAGAGAGAAACAGAGTTAACGTTTCATGTTGAAACCCTTCATCAGGACTGAAAAAACACAGGAAGTGAAACAGATTAAAAGGCCAGTTTGGGGGCTGGGAAATGGGGATGAAAGAACAAAAGAGAAGTGAAGAGACATTAAGAGGTATTCAAAACGAGACAAGATGGTGATAGGACTAGTAAAGAGACAAAAGACGGCTCTAGATGAGGTGTGAAATGCACTGGCAGAATGAGAGACAGCTGCCATGTGGGAGAGAAAAAAGGGGGGAAGGGCACAAAACAAAGGTGTGGATAAAAAATATATGTAATAGGGGCCGAGGTTATGATCTGAAATTGTTGAACTCGATATTGAGTCCGGAAGGCTGTAAAGTCCAGCATCCGCAGTATTTTGCTATCGTACTGTACCCTTGCATCCATGCCAACGTGCTCCTCTGCTGTTAGGGTGTTTCTCAGTGAGATCAGCAGCCATGTGTGCAGAGGAGCCAGCTATGCGGCGTTGCTTCTCCTTCAAATAATGCGGGTACTATGGAGTGCCACACAATGAAAGCATCATGGCTGCTTCCTGGATAATGGCCAATGATGGGCATAATAATAGTTCTGTGGTCAGATAGCAGCTAAACAAAGTTGAGTGCAAACCCTATCCATGAAGGTCATGGTGTTGATGTGAAGAGCTCTCATAACAAAATGGGTGCCATCTATAACAGTTCTGATGAAAGGTCAATGACCTGAAATGTTAACTGTTTCTCCGCAGATGCTGCCTGACCTGCTGAGTATTTCCAGCATTTTCTGTTTTTATTTGGGTGCCATCTATGATGCCTTGCACTCAAAGGAACCATGTCACTTTATAGAATTGTATATCCTGCCCCCAATCACCCATCAGAAAATGGGCAGTCTGTGGTTGGATCATGCAAGGTCAGGCGCCCAATTTTCTGACCTCATGCTCACTGCCTGTGAGGCCTCATTTCAGCGGCAGGACAATATTTTTTGGTCAGATAGGAAAATATGGGGGTTATCTGATCATTTCAGATTTCCTATGGATGTACTATTCATCATCCGTGACAATTATCAGTTTGTTTGTGTTGCTAACCACCATTGACGTCATGCACCCAAACCCTGTTCCTTCATTAAAAACAGTGGAAGTTAAAGTTTAAAGAGAAAAAAAAACAATTGGAGTACAAGAGGGCACATAACATCATTTAGCACTTTCCACTCAGCCCTTTCCACAAACCTTCCACGGGGGTTAACTCAGATGGACAAATGCCAGTCCATACTGCCCCTGATTACCATTGTCTTACTGACTTCTAACAGGAATTGAGAATTTGACTGAGTTGCAGTTTCCAGCTTCTCCTAACTATAAGCAGTCATAGCCCTGCAATTCCAAATCATAGAGCTTGGGCCAGTTCATACAAACTGTAGCACAAAAATTTCAATTTTTTTAACTCTGGGAACATTATAAATAGATGACGGGGATGATTACTATGGAAGTGTGTTTGGCTATACAGTTACCTAGGTCAGTAGGCCTGCCTTTGGATCGGACACTTTAGCTGGCTTTGTTTTCATTAACAACAGAATGTGAGTTTAAATAAATTTATAATTAGCTGAAACCGCTGTCAGAATAAATTTGATAGGACTTCAGATGATGAGACTTGATAGCGCCTCAGAACCTTTTGGGGATGGTTTTGAATTACTTTTATTGTGCTTGCCTGCCAAGCACGCTCGTCAGAGTTGAGGAAACTTGCAAGCTTGAGAAATCCACTCTAGACAAGGCAATCATGTAAGCCTGTCAAGCCTTGCCGTTTAAGCATAGCACGTCAGTTTAAACATGGTACTGAAGTACTTTTAATTCATTTTATTTTTCTCCTATTTGGAGACTGTCCAGTATCACTTCCTCTTCCAGCAAGAAGGCATAGTCTGAGCCATAGACATCTCCACAACCAATAATGGCATTCTATGATTAGCCCGCAGGTAACATAATTAAAGCAGAATTAAATGAATATCGTTAGTGCGTCTTCTCCAATGATTGAAAACTTCGGGGGTAGGCTAGGAACTTTTAGCTACGGGCTGCCTGTTTCTCGCCTGTGCACCCTGAATCAATTTTCAGGCAGGAGGCTGTTTAAAATGCAATTTGGCGTCTTACACCTGTTGTAGGGCATCAGTTGCAATTTATGTGGAGAAATAGGCAGAGCATGCAGGGCGCACGCTCATTTTACTTTCTCCAGGTTCTGAGAGGTGTAACTGGCAGTCCTTAAAGGGACCGCACAGGAGGCCTCTCCAAAAAGGTACGTTTTTGTTTTTTTTTAAAGATTTTTGCAGGGCCAGGAGAAACAGGAGTTCCCCACACAAAAACATCCAACCCACTGCCAGCCCATACTCATTTCTACCTGGCAACCGCGCACAACCCCCCCGCCCCACAAACAGACTTTACCTGCAGGCTGGTTATGTGTTACACCTGGCCAATATTCCACCACAGGAAACCGTCAAACTGCAGTGGCAGCACCCGTGTGCCGCCCGCAGCTCATTGAGAATAGGCCTCACTTATGCCTAAACCTGAAGATTGTTTGGGGCTCCCGACTGCTGCATTGGGTGGGCACAGCGCTGATATCAAGCCCATTTGGCACCCAAGTAGAAAATCTGCACGTTCATAGCCATATGGTGGACCAACCAGAGCTGAGGACTGACTAAAACTCAACCGAGTGAGAAAGCTAGTCAACTGACAAGTAGCTTGGAATTTAACTTTCAGTTTAAATGAGAGTTGAGCACAAAGCTATCTGAGTTACTAGATTGCCCAGGGACTTATATTTAAACTACATCATATAATTGCAAACAATGGCCTAGAAATTAGACTGCGCTGTGCCCATATTACAGGTGTAAAATGGGCACCGGAGAGTCCAATATGGTTGGCGGGCGGGCGTGCACGTGCTTATTCCGTGCCGGAAATGCTCCACCTGCCATATTGCTTAGGACTGCTCAAATAAGCATCCAGGAGGCACGTCTTCAAGTGTCATTAGGCCCATTGCATATATCAATTGGGGGCCTAATGACTGTTTCAGGTCCCTTTGCCAAATTGGTCTGTGAATGTGCCGTGCATGCTGCAGTCAGTTTTTTCGGGCACTCAGCAACCAAACCAGCAGTCCTGGAAGGGACCGCCGGAGGCTGCCATACAGAAGGTAAGATTAATGTTCTTTATTTACCTTACTGTGGAGCCAGCAGGAGCCTGGCTCCACGTTAAATCTGAGGACTGCTGCCGGCCAGCGCGCACCTATTCCCGATTGCTTAACCCCCCCACTCCAACCATACACCCACCCCGCACCACCCCCGGACTCGACTAACACCCTCAGCTGGCATCTGAGCCAGCCATGTTGCTGACCTCCCTCGATGGGCGAGCTGCCTCTGGAACACGCATCCTGTTGAGGAAGGCGGACCAATTTTCTGTGGCCGTGCCGCCAGTCTCATTAGACGCTTCACCCGGATAATAACATAAGAGCGTAAGAAATAGGAGCAGGAGTAGGCCATATGGCCCCTCGTGCCTGCTGCCCCATTCAATAAGATCATGGCTGATCTTCTACTTCAACATTACTTTCCTGCCCTAGCCCCTTATCCTTTAATTCCCTTAGTGTCCAAACATCTATCGATCTCAGTCTTGAATATATTCAACGACTGAGCATCCAGAGCCCTCTGGGGTAGAGAATTCTTAAGATTCACAACCTGCTGAGTGAAAATTTCTCCTAATCTCAGTACTAAATGGTGAACCCCTTATCCTGAGATGTTCCAGTACAGCTACAACATTGGCATCTACCTGACAAAGTGAAAAATTGCCCAGGTATGTCCTGTCCACAAAAGGTAGGATAAATCCAATCTGGCCAGTTACCATCCCATCAGCCTACTCTCAATCATCAGCAAAGTGACGGAAGGTGTAATCGGCAATGCTATCAAGCAGCACCTACCAATAATCTGCTAGCCAATGCTCAGTTTGGGTTCTGCCAGGATCACTCAGCTCCAGACCTCATTACAGCCTTGGTCCAAACATGGACAAAAGAGCTGAATTCCAGAGGTGAGTTGAGAGTGACTGCCCTTGGCATCAAGGAAGCAATTGACTGAATGTGGCACCAAGGAGCCCTCTTAAAATTGAAGTCATTGGGGATTGGGGGGAAAACTCTCCACTGGCTGGAGTCATACCTAGCACAAAGGAAGATGGTTGTGGTTGTTGGAGGCCAGGACATCGCTGCAGGAGTTCCTCAAAGCAGTGTCCTAGGCCCAACCATCTTCAGCTGCTTCATCAATGACCTTCCCTCCATCAGAAGGTCAGAAGTGGGGATGTTTGCTAATGACTGCACAGTTCCATTTGCAATTCCTCAGATAATGAAGCAGTCCATGCCCAAATGCAGCAAGACCTGGACAACATCCAGGCTTGGGCTGAAAAATGGCACGTAACATTTGCACCACATAAGTGCCAGGCAATGACCACCTCCAACAAGAGAGAGTCTAACCACCTTCCCATTACATTCAATGGCATTACCACTGTCGACTCCCCCACCACCAACATCCTGGGGGTCAACATTGACCAGAAACTTAACTGGACCAGCCACATAAATAAAAACAGAAAATGCTGGAAATACTCAGCAGGTCAGGCAACATCTGTGGAGAGAGAAACAGAGTTAACGTTTCAGGTCGATGACCTTTCATCAGAATACTATGGCTACAAGAGCAGGCCAGAGGCTGGGTATTCTACAGCGAGTGACTCACCTCCTGACTCCTCAAAGCCTTTCCACCACCTACAAGGCACAAGTCAGGAGTGTGATGGAATACTCTCCACTTGCCTGGATGAGTTCAGCTCCAACAACTCTCAAGAAGCTTGACACCATCCAGGACAAAGCAGCCCGCTTGATTGGCACCCCATCCACTATCTTAAACATTCACTCCCTCCACCACCGCACAATGTGGCTACAGTGAGTACCATCTACAAGATGCACTGCAGCAACTCGTCAAGGCTTCTTCGACAGCACCTCCCAAACCCGCGACCTCTACAACCTAGAAGGACAAGGGCAGCAGGCACATGGGAACATCATCACTTCCAAGTTCCCCTCCAAGTCACACACCATCCTGACTTGGAAATATATCGCTGATCCTTCATCGTCACTGGGACAAAATCCTGGAACTCCCTCCCTAACAGCACTGTGGGAGTACCTTCACCACATGGACTGCAGCGATTCAAGAAGGAGGCTCACCACCACCTTCTCAAGGGCAATTAGGGATGGGTAATAAATGCTGGCCTTGCCAGTGATGCCGACAACCCGTGAATAAAAAAATAAAGACTATGACCCCTGGTTCTAGACTCTCCAGGCTGGGGAAACAGCCTGACACTCCTGACCCTGTCAAGCCCTCTAAGAATTTTATACATTTCTATGAGATCATTTCTCATTCCTCTAAACTCCAGGGGATATAGGCCCATTCTACTCAATCTCTCCTCATAGGACAGGCCTCTCATCCCAGGAATCAATCTAGTGAACCTGCGTTGCACCCCCTCTAAGGCAAGTATATCCTTCCTTAGGTAAGGAGACCAAAACTGTACACAGTACTCCAGGTGTGGTCTCACCAAAGCCCTATATAATTGCAGCAAGACTTCTTTACTCTTATACTCCAACCCCCTTGCAATAAAGGCTAACATACCATTTGTCTTCCTAATTGCTTGCTGTACCTGCATGTTAACTTTCTGTGATTCGAGTACGCGGACCCCCAAATCCTTCTGAATACCAACATTTACTAGTCTCTCACCTTTTAGAAAATATTCTACTTTTCTATTCTGACTGCCAAAGTGGATATTTTCACATTTCCCCACATTATACTCCATCTGCCAATTTCTTACCCATTCACTTAACCTGTCTACTATCCCTTTGCAGCCTCTTTGCATCCTCCTCACAGCTTACTTTCCCACCTAGCTTTGTGTCAGCAAACTTGGATACATTACACTCAGTTCCCTCATCTAAGTCATTGATACAAATTGCAAATAGCTGAGCCCCAAGCACTGATCCTTGCAGCATCGAACTAGTTATAACCTGCCAACCCGAAAATGACCCGGTTTTTCCTACACTGTTTTCTGTACGTTAACGAATCCTCAATCCAAGCTAATGGCCTGTAATTTCCGATCGGAGGCTTCCTGCGTGCGGAGGCCTCCTATCGGGAAAAAATCTACGCCCTTACCTGAGGGCTCCCGAGGTCCGGCCATTTCCGATCCTGGGCCTCTCCACAGTCAAAATGTGCAGTGTCCACGTATCTCAGGGGCACATGCGGTTCGCAAGCGTCCCTGGGATCACGTGGGCCATGGGGAGCCAATGGGAGAAGGGAATCCCCCTTCATACTTTTGACAGATAGACCTGTCAAAGGTATGAATGGGAGTCACTGAAAAAAACATTAAAACGTTAAATAAATTTTTAAAAAACCATCACATTTTTAAAATGAGTTAAAATTACATTAAATTAAGGGGGAAAAATTTGGTTGCTTTGCGCCTCCCGTTTGCGCCCTAAGTGGGCGCTAATGGGGCGCCAAGCAACTAGCGCCCGGGCGTGGCGATGTTTGTGCCACTCGCGAAATTGACCAGAGTTTTTGTGGCAGCGCTAAACACTACCGCCACGATCTCCTGCACCCGCTGATTGTGACGTCAGTCGAGCATGCAATGCCTCGGTGGCGCCCCGGACCGGATATTGAGTGGCGCCCCCTTTCCGCATGCCGCAAGCAACGACAGGGAGTCTGGAACATTTTGCAGTCGGCAAGGGGCTGGGGGAGCACTATTTAAAGGCGCCCTCTTCCTGCCTTTTTTGTGGTAGACATTTTTGCACCACTCATTCTGACAGAGAGAGATTCTGAGAGAGAGAGAGAGAGACTTCTGCAGAGAATCAACACTGTGTGAAGTAGTTTTGGCTACTGAGCATCACTTTGCAGGTTCTTTTGGATTTGACCTTCATTGCATCAATTATCAATAGACTTGGGGGCTGCACTGATTCGGGGCGTCGTCCTGCACCTGCAGAATCGGAGGCAACAGAGATACAGAGAGAGAGTGGCAATCATGGCCAGACAGAGGAGGGTCAACAGGCCTCTGCACAGGAGACCTTACCCTCCCAGGGTATTCCGGGAACAATTCTCCTACATTAATTTGTCTGAGGAGCAGTGTTTGTGCAGGCTGTGCTTCAGCAAGGAGGTGGTCACTGAGCTCTGCCACCTGCTGCAGCCAGCTCTGCAGCCTCAACTGAGGACCAGGACGTCTCTGTCAGTGGCAGTGAAGGTCACAGTGGCTCTGAATTTTTATGCCACTGGCTCCTTTCAAACAGCTACTGGGGACATCGCCAATAACTCCCAGTTCGCAGTCCATTGCTGTATCCGGGAGATGACAAATGCTCTATAAAAGGAGACGCCCCAGGCCAAACAGCATGAACGCGCATTGGGCTTTGCGAGGATAGCAGGCTTCCCCATGCTGCAGGGCGCCATTGACTGCACGCATGTGGCATTGCGGGCACCGCATGAGAATGCAGAGGCTTTCCGAAACCGCAAGGGGTTCCACTCCTTAAATGTCCAGTTGGTCTGTGACCACAGATAGCTGATACTCGCTGTCAATGCCCGCTATCCTGGCAGCAGCCACGATGCTTTCATCCTGCGCCAGACTGGTGTGCCAGACCTTTTCCAGGCAGCGCATCAGCCAAGTGGTTAGCTCCTCGGGGACAAGGGTTATCCACTCTGCACCTGGCTGGTGACACCGCTCCATAATCCCAACACCCCTGCAGAGCTGCGGTACAATGAGAGCCATATTGCCACCAGGAACATCATTGAGCAGACGATCGGCGTACTCCGGCAATGGTTCCGCTGTCTGGACCACTCAGGAGGAGCCCTGCAGTACTCGCCTGAGCGAGTCTCCCTCTTCATAGTTGTTTGCTGCCTTCTCCATAACCTTGCAATCCTCAGGACCCAGCCAATGCCCCCAGGCCTTGGAGCACCACCGGAGGAGGAGGAGGAGGAGGAAGTGGAGGAGGATGATGATCAGCAGCACCAAGGCGGGAGGGAGGCCCACAATGTTGAGACTGCAAGGGCCGTCCGTCAATGGCTGATAACAAGCCGCTTCTAGGCCCGTACTCAGGAAATGGCTTCTGGCACAGAGAACAACATGATGGAAAGCAACCTGCAACCCCTATAGCCGGCCAAGGCAGCAATGATTCCAAAGGCCAAACATGTACATTTTGAAAACTACAACTTTTTTATTTTACAAACTCTGTGTGTGTCATTTATTCATGACAAACTAATAGAAACAAACACAACAAATCATCCAGGGGTCACAGGCTAAGGATAAGGGGTAGGCCATTTGGGACAGAAATGAGGAGGAATTTCTTCACCCAGAGAGTGGTGAACCTGTGGAATTCTCTACCACAGAAGGCAGTAGAGGCCAATACATTAAATATATTCAAGAAAGAGTTGGATATATTTCTTAAGGCTAAAGGGATCAAGGGGTATGGGGAGAAAGCAGGGACCGGGTACTGAATTTGGATGATCAGCCATGATCGCATTGAATGGCGGAGCAGGCTCGAGGGGCCGAATGGCCTATTCCTGCTCCTATCTTCTATGTTTCTATGTTTCTAAATTAACATAACTGGTTCTCACAACCTGGAGATAATGGCGAAAACAGTAAACAAAAGTTATCAGGCGAACCTCGCCCTTTAATAAAGACATTCCTGTGGCGGAACCACCAGAGGATTATGGACAATTGTATATAATTCCTTTTACAGCAATGTAGTATAGCTGGGGGCTGCACCTTTAATGTATCCGTTAGCTGTACTAGGGCTTCTTTCCTGTACTCCACGTGATGACGTCATGCCGTCCGTCACGTGATCGCTCAACGGTGGGAAGAACGTGATGACGTCATGACGTCAGAGCTCGGAACCTTCTAGCAGTAGAGCTCGGAACCCTCTAGCAGTTGAGCTCGGAACCTGCTAGCAGTTGAGCTCGGAACCTGCTAGCAGTTGAGCTTGGAACCTTCTAGCAGTTTCCAGAGAGGCTTTCAAGCAGACCAGACCTATTTGCATTGTATCCTACAGTTTCCTGTACAGCTTCGTTTGTTCATTAAATTTTATTGTTTTTGATTTTCTGAGTCGATCTCAATTCTTCGGCTAGGAACCCCAGTTCCTACATTGGTGACCCCGATTTCTTCGAACAATTTTCGTTGAAATTACATCATGGACACGAGCGCCGTCACCCTCAAACTGCCGCAATTTTGGGAGCAACAACCGGCCGCGTGGTTTTTCCAGGCGGAAGCCCAATTTGCAATCCGGGGAGCAGCAGCGGATTTGACCCGTTATTATTACGTGGTCTCCGCCCTCGACAGCGCCACTGCCTCGCGGGTCATCAGCCTCCTCGAGAGTCCACTGAACGATGGCAAGTACGAAGCTTTAAAAGCATGTTTACTGCATATTTTCGGTCTGTCCAAGTCGGAGCACGCTTGCAGACTTATCTCCATGCCCGGCCTCGGGGACTCAAAACCCTCAGAGCTCATGAGCCAAATGCTCACGCTTTTGGGCTCGGAATCGCAATGTTTTCTGTTCCGCGAGCTGTTTCTCTGTCAACTACCAGAGCCAGTACAGACGGCCTTGGCCAATTCCGCGATCACGGATTGTGCTGAACTCGCCACGGAAGCGGATAAAATATTCACCGTCTCACAACAATCTTGTGCAGCCACGAGGCGCCCATCCCCCACAAGAGCGAATCCGACTCCTCCTCCTGCAGGCTGGTGTGCATACCACGCTCGTTTCGGCGCGAAGGCCAGAAATTGCCATCCACCCTGCAGTTTCTCACCAAAAAAAAAGCCTACCTCAAACCAGCGGTTTCTGAGAAGATCAATAAGGCCTAAGGGACGCGCCGGAGTTGCGATGGCCGTCGGGTCCGCAGGGAAACTCCTATACATTGCAGACTCCCTGTCAGGGCGACGTTTTCTCTGTGATACTGGCTCCCAGTGCAGTATCCTACCAGCGTCGAAGCTAGATCTTCAATCCGGCGGTCAAGGTCCCCCCCTTGAGGCAGCCAATGGTGCGGCCATTCGCACGTTCAGAAAGCGTAGGGTCCAGTTGAGTTTTGGCAGCCAACGTTTTGTTTGGGAGTTCATCATGGCGAAAGTCTCACAGGCCATCCTGGGGGCAGATTTCTTCTGCGCAAACGGGTTTCTCGTCGACGTCCGACACTGCCGGCTAATCAGTGCCTCCACTTTTCACTCGGTCCCCTGCCACCGAAGCACCGCGATGTCTTGGTCAGTTGCCTGTGCAGTCCCATCTCCAAATTAGTTCTCTCGTCTTCTCAGTGAGTTCCCTGAGCTCACCAGGCCCACATTTTCTCCTTCAGTCGCGAGGCACGGTGTGGCGCACCACATTGCCACGACAGGATCCCCCGTTTATGCGAGAACTCGAAGGCTGGAACCCGGTAAACTCGCGGCCGCCAAGGTGGAGTTCCATACAATGGAACGCCTGGGTATTATTCGACATTCGAATAGTCCTTGGTCCTCGCCATTACACATTGTTCCTAAGCCGGGCGGCGGATGGCGACCATGCGGCGACTACAGACGCCTGAATGAGGTTACCACACCGGATCGGTACCCAATTCCTCACATTCAGGATTTTTTGGCCCATCTGGCAGGGAGTTCCATCTTTTCCAAAGTAGACCTCATCCGAGGCTATCATCAAGTGCCCGTGCATCCTCAGGACGTCCCCAAAACTGCTGTCATCACACCTTTCGGGCTCTTTGAGTTCCTTCGTATGCCGTTTGGGCTGAAGAATGCAGCACAAGCCTTCCAACGTCTCATGGATTCCGTGTTGCGTGATCTGCCGTTCATCTACCTAGACGACATCCTTATTGCCAGTAACTGCACGAAAGAACACATTACGCACTTGCGTACCCTTTTTTCTCGTCTCAGCCAACATGGCCTTATTATCAACCCGGCCAAGTGCCAGTTTGGGTTGCACAGCATTGATTTCCTGGGACACAGAATCACCTCAGAAGGCGCCGTCCCACTGGCCACGAAGGTGGAAGCAGTCACCTCGTTCCCTCTTCCTCAGACCGTCAGGGCCCTCCAGGAATTTCTGGGAATGGTCAATTTTTATCATCGGTTCATCCCCAAGGCGGCATTGTTGATGCAACCTTTGTACGAGGCCCTCAGAGGTAAATCGGGCAAAGACCCAATCGATTGGACACCCCAGATGGACCAGGCTTTCCTCGACACTAAGAACGCTTTGGCTGCTGCGACCATGTTGGCACATCCCCTTCCAGGCGCAACCATTGCCCTTACCACCGACGCATCTGATTATGCCATCGGGGCAGTACAGGAGCAGTGGGTTGACGGCACATGGCAACCACTGGCTTTCTTCAGCCGCCAATTGCGGAAGAACGAACGCAAGTATAGTACTTTTGATAGGGAGTTGTTGACATTATTTCTGGCCATCCGCCATTTTTGCTTCCTACTGGAAGGACGCCCATTCACGGCTTTTGTAGACCACAAGCCACTTACTTTTGCGATGGCCAAGACAGCAGAACCATGGTCGGCACGACAACAACGTCATCTTACGTACATATCTGAATTTACAACCGACATACAACATGTCTCGGGCAAAGACAACCTGGTGGCGGATTGTCTCTCCCGCGCCCAGCTCCACGCAGTACACCTGGGAGTCGACTATGTTGGTTTGGCAAAAGAACAGAAGGCAGACCCTGAAGTGCAGGCATACCGGACCGCACCTTCCAGCTTACAAGTGGCTGATGTCAGTTTCCAGGCCGCAGGGACCACACTCCTGTGTGACATCTCGATGGGCATCCCACGTCCAATCGTTCCAGTCGAATGACGCAGGAGAATTTTCGACACTATCCACGGGTTGTCACACCCTGGCATGAGAGCGTCACAACAACTCATGGCAAAGAAATTCGTCTGGAAGGGCATGCATCTCGATGTCCGTGACTGGACCAATACCTGCGTGAGTTGCCAGGAGTCCAAGATACAACGCCATGTTAAGGCCCCAGTCGCCACTTTTCCGGTTCCGGAGCGTCGGTTCGACCATGTGCATGTGGACCTGGTTGGTCCTCTCCCTCTCGCGGGTACACTCACCTCCTCACCGTGGTAGACCGCACCACCAGGTGGCCAGAGGCAATTCCTTTGGTTGCCACCACAGCGACAGACATCTCCAGAGCCTTCATCTCATCGTGGGTAGCTCGGTTCGGGGTACCGGCTGACATCTCCTCCGACCGGGGGCCTCAATTTACCTGTGAACTTTGGAATGCCGTAGCTCAAGGTTTGGGCACCAAGCTTCATTGTACCACCGCCTACCATCCACAGGCGAACGGTCTGTGTGAAAGATTCCACAGGTCCCTTAAAGCCGCACTGCGTGCTAGTCTCCATGGGCCTAGTTGGGTGGACAGGCTCCCTTGGGTGCTGCTAGGTCTTCGCACGGCGCCTAAGGACGACCTGATCTTCTTCAGCAGAGCTGGTTTACGGCCAACCACTCAGAGTGCCTGGCGATTTTCTTCCTCTTCACACGGAACCCTGGTCCCCAGCTCAGCAGCTCGTCAGCCACCAGGAAGCGACTAGGAATTTCATCCCAGTGCCTACGTCGCATCATGACCTGCAGCGCTCCCATGTCCCGGTGGATCTTAAGAGCGCAGAATACGTGTTCATTCGGCAGGATGCTCGCAAAAACCCGCTCAAACCGCCTTACACAGGTCCGTTCCACGTCATCTCGTCAGGTGACAAGTCCTTCACAGTCGACGTCGGCGGTAAGCCTGACCACATCTCCATTGACCGGTTGAAACCGGCGCATCTGGATCTGAGCGAACCAGTCGTCACTGCTCAGCCGCCTCGTCGTGGTCGTCCACCGTCGACTGCCGGTCCAGTACAGCCACAGTCATCCGCCGAGTCGCCAGTGCCCGCCTCACCGGGTCGACCACAGCCGGCCTCTTCTTCTCCTCTGCCTGCGGCGTCATCCCAACCACAGCCAACGGCCAGTTCGTCTTCTAGCGCTCCGTTCCAGCTGCCGGGGTATCGCAGTCGGTCGGACAGACTCGTCAGACCCCCTTCTCGCCTTACCTTCTCTGTTAAAAGCAATTCTGGGGGGGCGCATGTGGCAGAACCACCAGAGGATTATGGACAATTGTATATAATTCCTTTTACAGCAATGTAGTACAGCTTGGGGCTGCACCTTTAATGTATCCATTAACTGTACGAGGGCTTCTTTCCTGTACTCCGCGTGATGACTTCATGCCGTCCGTCACGTGATCTCTCAACGGCGGGAAGAACGTGATGACGTCATGATGTCAGAGCTCGGAACCTTCTAGCAGTAGAGCTCGGAACCCTTTAGCAGTTGAGCTCGGAACCTGCTAGCAGTTGAGCTCGGAACCTGCTAGCAGTTGAGCTCGGAACCTTCTAGCAGTTTCCAGAGAGGCTTTCAAGCAGACCAGACCTATTTGCATTGTATCCTACAGTTTCCTGTACAGCTTTGTTTGTTCATTAAATTTTATTGTTTTTGATTTTCTGAGTCGATCTCAATTCTTCGGCTAGGAACCCCAGTTCCTACATTCCCAACATTTCTGGAGACCTCCTACTTTTTACCCTTCGAGGGTGATCTCTATCCCTTGCGCACTTCTCCCCTTCCCACCCTACTGCTCCTCCGTAATGGGGCCCCTGTGGCTGCAGCAAGGCCGGTGGAAGGCTGCTGAATGTCAGATGCAGAGACTACAGATGCCCTTGAAGGACGGCCTCGACCAGCTCTGGGCCTGGAGGGCCCGGCTGCAGACTGCACCAACTCTGCATGGGCGGCAGCAGTCTGGGCTACAGGCAGTGGCTAGTGCAATGGGGAAGTGACAGTGGTGGCAGCAGGAATACTGTCATCCTAACAGAGGACAGCACCTCCCTGCTCGACCGACACACTGGCACTCCCATGGGATAGCACCTCAGCATCCGGAGCAATCTGCTCGAGCACAGATTGCTGGCCTGCTGCGGCGCGGTGAGAACCCCGGGGAAATGTGTCTGAACCAGCGACAATGGCAGCAGTCAGTGCTTGCGAGGCCTTAATCTGAGTCTACATGAGAACAGTCTGAGATTGGATCACTGCAGCCAGTGACTGAATTGCAGCACTAAGCAGTTGCGTTGCGTCCGCCTGTGCTGCAGCGGAGTGCTCCACACTCCTTGCCAGTCCATCAATGCTTTTGGGCACCCTTCCCATTGCACCCATGAGCTAAGTGTGCATGTCCACCACCTGGGTGTTCATTTCAGCGATGAGCCGCTCCTCCTCTGCGTCCAATGCAGCAGGACTCGCTGGCCTGCTCTCCCTCCGGGGAGAAGGCCCCCGAGCTTCCCTACCCCCATCGCATTGCTGCAGTCTGCTGGGTCCCGGAGCTTCACCCTCATCAGACCCTTCCCCCCTGCTCCCCTCCAGGGAAGACATGGTCCCAGTGTGGGCATGGGCTTCCTCGGGAGAGGGTGGCGCTGAGGCTCCGGCTTCCTCTTCCTCCTCGCCTGTGGCGTCGCTCCCACTGGCTGCTTGAGGGCCCATCTCCTCAGCTGATGAATCACCATCTGAAAGCAGGGAGGTACAGAGTGGCTTTAGCATCAGGACAGGGGGGCAGTAAGGGAGCAAGGACTGGAGCGATTTAGTAAGTTGCATTGAAAGTGTAAAAGGCTGGTGTTGTGAGGGACAAGTGGAATGAGAGAGGAGAGAAAGCTGATGACCTTACCATTGCTGTCCCGGACGGGGTCGACCTCTCCAGCGGCGACGGGACCGATCATCTGGCTTGTGATGATCCTGTGGACGCGCGCCTCAAGATCGCTGAGGCCGCCCTCCACCCATCCGTTGCTGCTGTCTCCTGTTGTGAGATAGCTTGGCCTGCAAGAAAAAGGACGGCATCTGAGTAAATATACAGCCACGTGCTTGCCGGATGTGCCTCCCATAGTTGAATAGCCCTTAATGTATGCAAGGTGTGGAACGTGCGTGTGTGTTTTATGAGATGGCCATAGGTCTTGGATGAGTGTTGGGCATTGGGGTTTTAACACCCTCTGGCCATAGAGTGAGATTGAGATGGAGGGATGGAGAGGTATTGAAAAGAAGCCACTCACCCTGACGACCCGAGTGAGGTCATTGAACTTTTTGCGACATTGCGTATGGGTCCTGGGCACCATGCTCCTGGAGGAAATGTGATGAGCCACCTCCCTCCACACTCTTCTGTAGTCGTGTGGCAATGGCCTCCTGCCACTCTCTGGGTACAGTATTGATCTTCTGCGCTCCACCGCGCCAACCAGAGCCACCAAGACCCGGTCACTGAAGCGCTGATCTCGTTCCCTCACCCTCTCCATTGTTCTTTCCAGCAGATTTGATGTACAGGTCTTTCCAGGCCGAGATTCAAGGCTGCAATGAGCAGGATGTGGATGGAGCGCAAGATCGACCCTCCCCTTTAAGAACTGGCCGGCGCCAGTGTGTCTGTGTTCCATTGCTGACTGTCATAACCTGAGCTTCGCCAGCGCTCTGAGTTAGCGCCTCGCTCCTCGGCCTTTGCGCCTTAAGACAGGTGTGTAGCGTTTGATTTAGCGCTCCAATCACCTCCAGGGGCGATAGAAGCCAAATTTACAGTCAGAGGTGATCATTTGCACCAGTCACGAAACTTGGAACCCGGCCGATAATTGCGCCCCAAATGGGGCAATTCCGAATTTTTGCCCCAAAATATTTTAAACAAAAATTTAATTTTTTGAAAAAAATTATTAAAGTTTTTTCCGGGGCTAAAAATAAACTTACCTTTTTTTAAAGTATTTTAAAATTATAAATGAGTGAAAAACTTTTTTTTTTTTTACTTTTTTAAATTCTTATGCTGTCGTAAGATTTTTAAGTGATTTCAGCGGGCGGAGGTTCTGCAGAAAGTGGAACTCTCCGCCCGCAGAAGCCCTTCTCCAGGGCAGACGTCTGATCTGTCAAGAGGATTCTTGACAGATCGGAAATGCCGGTTTTCAGTGCATGCGCTTCGCATGCCTGAAACCGGCATTTCCAATGTCCCTACTGGTGTGTATGAGGCATGTAGATCAAATCAAATCAACTTTTATTGTCATTGTTAGTGCACAAGTGCAGTACAACGAAATGTAGGCTTGCGGCTCCCGAGAGTGTACATTTAGATGAAGACATTTAAACATTCAACATACATTTGGCTTGTAATACATTAACATAAACGTAACCATAATAAAGTGCATTGGCAGATGCGCAGGCTTTAGAGTTTATTTGTGGAGTTCAGTAGGATGACAGCCCTGGGAAAGAAGCTGTTCCTAAATCTGGTCGTACGGGCGCGAATGCATCTGTAGCGTCTCCCAGATGGCAGGAGGGCGAACAGACTGTGGCTGGGGTGGGTAGTGTTACGTCCGTGAATAATTGAGACACGGACAGCAGGAGTGAACAAAATAAGTCTTTACTGGTGGAAGTCCATAGTGAAACTAAAAACACAGAGGCTCACTAGCGCCTTTTATACAGGGGTGGTCACTGCCGGTACTGCAGTCTGAGACCAGTTATTCTCTTAAAGGTACATACACAACAATTCCTCCCCTTTTAGATAAACAGTACATAACATTCATTTAACAACTAAATGATAACTAATTACAATCACAATTACTGTTGCTAGATACATTGGTTAAGTTTAAGCAATTATAAGTTCAGTCTTTGAGGAGGCTTCCTGATTCTGTCTGGATAACGCCTCTTTGGGGTATCAGGTTCTTCTCGCAATGTTGAGTCGGGATCAATGTCGTTGTTTGGTTCATCTGCTTCCAATATTACCGGTTCTGCAGTAGCTGCAATTGGAACGTCGATTTCATTACCAGGTGTATCAGATCGTGGTGTGGAGTTGACGTTTTCCAGTGACTCTAGAATCTGGTCAGCATGGCGTCTTACAATGCTCTCCCCAACGTCCACGGTATACATGAGAGGTCCTTGTCGTGTACAAATCGTTCCTGGCTGCCATTTCTCAGTGCGGTAGTCCCGGGCCAAAACTGGTTGACCTATCTTAAAACTCCTGGTCGGCCTTTCATTCATATTCTGAAACTGCCTGTTCTCCACATCTCTTCTGACGTTTGGCTTAACCAAATCCAAGCGGCATCGTAGTCTTCGATTGAAGAACATCATGGCTGGAGTTTGGTTGGTAACCGCATGTGTCGCATTCCGGTAGGCAAACAAGAAGTTGTCCACCTTGTGTTGCAGGGGTATATCTTCATTACACATTGCCTTGATAGCCTTCTTGAATGTTTGGACAAACCTCTCGGCCAATCCATTAGTGGCTGGATGATATGGGGCAGATGTGTAATGCTTAACACCATTGTTCTTTAAGAACCTCCGGAACTCTTCAGACACAAACTGTGGTCCATTGTCAGAGCAAATCTGTTCAGGCAGCCCATTCCTGGCGAATATGGTTTGTAAAACTGTGATCGTTTTTTCCGTGGTGGCTGAGGACATTTTTATTACCTCTGGCCACTTTGAATGTGCATCCACCGCAATTAAAAACATCGAGTCCATGAAGGGACCAGCAAAATCAATGTGCACCCTTTGCCATGGAGATGAGGGCCACTCCCATGGATGCAGAGGAGCTTGTGGTGGGGCGTTTTGGACCTTCTGGCATCCTGCACAGCTCTTGGTCATCTCTTCGATTTCTCTATCGATTCCCGGCCACCACACAAACGCTCTGGCTAAGTTCTTCATTTTTACCCCACCCAGATGACCCTCATGAAGCTCATTGAGCACTCTATCCGTCAACTTAGGTGGAATTATTACTCTGGATCCACACATCAAGGTTCCTCTGCACACTGACAGCTGTTCTCTTCTCGGCGAGAATGCTGGCAGCAGTGGTTCGCCATGTGCTGGCCATCCCTTCACCATTAAATCATAGACCCGTGATAGTGTCGGGTCATTCCGTGTTTCCTTTTCTATGTTTGCGTTCGTCACAGGGAGACATTCGACTATGGTCGAGTGGATCCACTGCAAGGTCTTCTTCTTCCACCGTCGGCAACGGTAGACGTGACAATCCATCAGCATTTCCATGTTGTTTAGTTCCTTTGTACTCGATGTCATATTGGTGTGCCCCGAGGAAAAGGGACCATCTCTGCAGCCGTTGTGCTGTCATTATCAGTACGCCCTTCTGAGGGTTGAAAATGGAGACAAGAGGTTGATGATCGGTTAGTAGAGTAAATTTTTGACCGTGCAGGTAGTGATTGAACTTCTTCACCCCCCACACTAGGCTGAGGGCCTCTCTGTCAATCTGGGCGTAGTTACGCTCGGCAGAAGTTAACGAGCGTGACGCAAAAGCTATCGGACTCTCTAAACCATCAAGGAATTTATGTGACAGTACCGCCCCAATGCCGTAGGGAGATGCATTACACGCCAGCCTGATTGGCAGTGCTGGGTTGTAGTGAGCCAAAACTTCCCTTGAAGTGATTAAGTCCTTACTCTTCTGAAAAGCATGCTTACAATCATCGCTCCATTTCCATGCTACCCCAGTTCATAGCAGGGCGTTCAGTGGGTGCAGAATTGTCGACAAATTCGGCAAAAACTTATGATAGTAATTCACCAATCCGAGGAATGACCTCAGTTGCGACACATTTTCAGGCGCTGGGGCCTTAACAACCGCTTCAATTTTGTCAGGGGACTTATGTAACCCCTCTTCATCAATCACGTGGCCACAATACGATATCTGTTTCTTAAAAAATTCGCACTTGGGGCGGTTGGCTCGCAGCCCATGTTCCCGTAGTCTAGTGAGCACCTGTTCTAGGTTGTTAAGGTGTTCACTGTCATCTTCACCTGTTACAAGGATGTCGTCCAAGTAACACTGAGTCCCCGGAATCCCTTGCAGGACTTGTTCCATCGCTCTTTGCCATATCGCCGGAGCCGATGCTACTCCGAATACCAATCGATGATACTGGTAAAGACCTTTGTGAGTGTTTATCGTGAGATACTTCCTAGAGGACTCTTCAACCTCCATCTGCAAATATGCTTGTGCTAGGTCAATTTTTGTAAAACGCTTCCCTCCAGACAGTGAGGCGAAGATGTCTTCTATCCTTGGAAGAGGATATTGTACTGTGTGAAGGACTGGGTTCACCGTCACCTTGAAATCCCCACAGATGCGAATCTTCCTTGGCTCCCCGGACTTATTGCTTAACGTTTTCTTCATGACAGGAACGATGGGTGTCGCCCACTCGCTCCAGTCGACCTTAGACAACACGCCCGCCTTCTCCAGATTCTCCAGCTCTGCCTCGACGGCTGGGCGAATTGCGTATGGTACCGGTCTTGCTTTGAAAAACTTGGGAACTGCATTCTCTTCTATTTTTATCGAGGCGGTTACGCCTTTAAGCGTGCCCAGTTCTTGTTGAAATACCTCTTTGGCGTTAGCTAAGATTGTTGACAATCGTCCAGGAGTGACGTCTTCATCTTTTTTACCATCCACCGTCATTGCATGAATGGAATGCCAATCTAAGTTTATCTTCCTGATCCATTCCCGTCCCAATAACGGTGGTCCACCATTTGGCAGTATGTAGAGATACAATTTCCGTATTTTCTTGCCATTGTATTCGACAGGCACCCTTATTTTTCCTCTGGGGTATACTTTTTGCCCCGTATACGTCGTCAAGACGATGGGTGTCTCTCTCAAGGGTATGTGTGAAAATAGCCGCTTGTAGTCTCGTCGATTCATGACGGTTAGCGCTGATCCTGTATCCAATGCCATTTTAACTTGGGACCCTGCTATCGTGAGGGTGACCCAAATGGTTCGGTGATCCTCTTTTGCGATTACATTGTGAAGTTTGAGACAGCTTAGTCTCCTGTTCCCGGATTCACTATCGCTCATCTGGTCTTCGGAACTACTGTCCGTCATCTTTTGTACTTTCTTGTACGGTTCCTTAGTAGCCTTTTTGTTGACGCTGGTCTTCTTCCCAGACCTGCAAACTCGTGCAATGTGTCCCATCTTCCCGCATTGCCTGCATATTTTGTCTTTGGACCAGCAGTCCTTCTGGTCATGGTTAGTTCTGCCGCAGCGATAACATTTTGCAAATCCCCGTGTCATTTCGTGGGTGCCGTATTCCTGTGGTTTTTGTTGAATTTCTGCAGCTCCCCTGGCTGCTGCTTCATACGATACTGCCATGCTGAAAGCCTTATCTAGCGTCAGCTCTTTTTCTGAGAGTAACTTATTCTGTCTTCCTTCACTCAGGAGTCCACAGACAAATTTGTCCCGTAGGGTATCTGCCAGTCCTGCTCCGAACTGGCAGTGCTTTGATAGCTTGCGTAGTTCCGTAAGATACTCAGCATTGCTCTCATCTTTGTGCTGAGTTCTCCTGTGGAATTTAAATCTTTCTGCTATCAACAGCGGTGCAAGGTTTAAGTGTTCCTGTAGGACAGCAACAATTTCGTTAAAACTCTTCGCCTTCGGTTTGGCTGGAGTAATCAGGTCCCGCAACAGGCCGTACGTTCTAGCGCCCATTAAGTTTAGCAATATCGATGCCTTTTTCCCCTCCGCTATTTCGTTTGCCTCGAAATATACCTCGACTCTTTCCACATATGTGGTCCAGTCCTCTATTGTATTATCAAAAGCAGTGATACAGCCAGTCTTCGGCATCTTGCAAATCTAAAATGGCGCCTCCTGCGCTTTGCCTTCTTCCCTGATTTAACAAAATGGCGCCTCCCGCGCTTTGCCTTCTTCCCCGCTGTTGTTAGCGCTGCTTTCCACGGTTTCTTGCGCGTTTAATATTGATTTTTTTTCTTTTATTCTGGGTTCGACCTTCAATAACGTCGTCTGAGGTGCTGCCGAGTTGCAGGTAAGTTCGTTTCTTACTCGTCGCCAGTGTTACATCCGTGAATAATTGAGACACGGACAGCAGGAGTGAACAAAATAAGTCTTTACTGGTGGAAGTCCATAGTGAAACTAAAAACACAGAGGCTCACTAGCGCCTTTTATACAGGGGTGGTCACTGCCGGTACTGCAGTCTGAGACCAGTTATTCTCTTAAAGGTACATACACAACAGGTAGGGTCTTTGATGATGGACCGTGACCTCCGTAAACAGCGTTTCTGGTATATGTGCTCTATGGCATCGGTAGGCATCGGAAAATACGGGCCCATATATTACCCCAAATCCCATAAGCCCTAATCTTGTGTAACAACCTCTTATGTGGCACCTTATCAAATGCCTTTTGAAAATCCAAATATACTACATCCACTGGTTCTCCCTTACCTACCCTGCGAGTTACACCCTCAAAAAGCTCTAATAGATTTTTCAAACACGATTTAACTTTCATAAGATCATATTGACTCTGCCTAATCATATTATAATTTTCTAAGTGCCCTGTTACCGTGTTTCTAATAATAAATTCAAGCATTCTCCCAACTACTGATGTCAGGCTAACTGGCCTATAGTTCAATAGCAAAATACTATGGATGCTGGAAATCCAAAATAACAACAGAAAACGCTGGAAAAACTCAGCAGGCCAGGCAGCATCCGTGGAGAGAGAAACAGAGTTAACGTTTCAGGTCGAAGACCTTTCGTCAGAACTGGAAAAAAGCAGGAAATGGAAAGCAAGTTTAGGGACTGGGAAAAGGGGGAGGGGATGAAAGAACAAAAGGGAAGGTCAGTGATAGGATAGAAAGCAGGAGAGATTAAGAGACATTGAGAGACATTAAGAGATATTCAAGGCGAGAGGAGGTGGTAGTGGGACAGGTTGAGGAACAGAGGATGGCTCTAGATGAGGTGTGAATTGCGCTGGCAGAATGAAGGACAGCTGCCATGTGGGAGGGAATAAGGCCAATCAAAAAGTGTGGATAAAAAAAAGGAAATATATATATGTGATAGGGGCTGAGGTTATGATCTGAAATTGTTGAACTCTATGTTGAGTCCAGAGGGCTGTAGAGTGCCTAATCGAAAGATAAGGTGCTGTTCCTCAAGCTTACGCTGAGCTTCCATGGAACAATGCAAGAGGCTGAGGACGGTGAGGTCTGAGTGGGAATGGAGTGGTGAATTAAAGTGACAGGCCACCGGGAGCTCGGGGTCCACCTTACGGACTGAACGGAGATGTTCCGCAAAGCGGTCACCCAATCTGTGTTTGGTCTCCCCAATGTAGAGGAGACCACATCGTGAGCAGCGAATACAGTATACTAAATTGCAAGAAGTACAAGTAAATCGCTGTTTCACCTGGAAGGGGTGTTTGGGACCCTGGACAGTGGGAAGGGGGGAGGTATAAGGGCATGTGTTGCATCTCCTGTGCTTGCACGGTGTAATGAAATCTGTTTGTCTTGATCCTGTATTCGTTTTGCGCTCATGTATATTACCCTCCCCCACTGTGTATAGTTTCACTTCCTCTTTCCCGACTAACCTGGGAGGTTCCAGGTCTTGGCTCTTGGCTCCACCCCTGACTTCTCTTACGTAAAGATCCCAGGATCTGTAAGACTCATTCCTGTGAACCAGTCGGCGTGTTGAGATGTTAGCTCTGATCTTAGTGATTAAAAGCCAACTTGTTTAAGTCTATAACTTCTAGTTTTGTGGTTATTGAAGGCCCATCAATTTTAACCACTAAAGAATACTAGGATGGATCAACTCCTAAAACCAGAGCATCTGGACTTGGATCCACATTCTGCTGAAGCATCAAATCAATTTGGACACTGGCTCAAATGCTTCGAACTCTTCGCGGGGGCCTCATCCGCTAGCGAGGTAGATAAACTGAGTCTACTGACTACTCGCGTAAGTCATCGGATTTATTCGTTCATTCGGGACGCCACCTCTTACACGGAGGCCATCACTATCCTGAAGGCCCAATACGAGAGGCCGGTAAACGAAGTGTACGCCAGACATCTGCTGGCTACACGTAGGCAGCGACCAGAGGAATCAATGGACGATTCCTTACAGGGCCTAAAGGACCTGGTCCGGGACTGTAACTGCAAGGCCGTGACGGCCAACGCGTACTCTGACGAATTGGTCCGCGATTCCTTCATCACGGGCCTCAAATCGAATTATATCCGGCAGCGACTGCTGGAGAAGGAGGTCCTGGACTTAAAAAAGGCAGTGGCCACTGCGCGATCGCTGGACGTGGCCCAGAAAAACTCTGACTCTTATTCTTCCGGCCATGCAGCCCTCACCGCCTCGTGCGCGCCGAGGGGGCCGCCATCTTGGAATCAGCCATCTTCCCCATCCAGGTCTCAGACCAGCTCTACGCCGCCGGAGTCCCCACACAGAAGTGCACCCAGGAGTCCTACTACAACGGCAATGTCTCGAGGCCCGAAATGCTACTTCTGCGGCCAGGCCAAGCACCCCAGACAACGATGCCCAGCGAAGGATGCTACATGCTTCAAATGTAAGAAAAAGGGGCATTTTAGCAAAGTCTGCAGGGGGAATCCGATTTCCAACTCCGTCACCGCCTCGTGCGTGCCGTGCGGGCCGCCATCTTGGGATCCGCCATCTTTCCCGACTCAACAGCCGCCCAGGGCCCAACAGTGGCTTCGATCACGGTGGATCAATCCAGGCCACACCCGTTGACAAAATCCATGATGGACATACAGGTAAACGGGAATTTAACGAAATGTTTAATTGACTGTGGGAGTACCGAGAGTTTTATCCACCCTAGCCTGGTACGGCGGCACTCATTAACGGTAACCCCTACACGGAGCAGAATTGCTATGGCTGCTAAGCCCCACACTTCGGACATTTTGGGCTACTGTGTGGTAACACTGACTGTAAAAGGCACGGACTACAAGGATTTTAAACTCCTCGTGATGCCAGAACTCTGTGTTAATGTAATCTTGGGCCTGGACTTCCAGTGCCACCACGAAAGTGTCACACCAGCACATGGCGGGTCCCAGCCACCACTCACAGTCTGTGGCCGAGCAACCTTAAAAATCAGCCCGCCCTCTTTATTCGCTAATCTCGCTCCGAACTGTAGGCCCATAGCGACCAAAAGTAGACGATACAGTCTGGAAGACAGACACTTTATCAAGGCGGAAGTGGACAGACTCCTGTGGGAAGGCATTATTGAATGCAGTACCAGCCCGTGGCGTGCCCAAGTAGTCATAGTTAAAAATAGCGAAAAGAAACGGATGGTAATTGACTACAGCCAGACTGTTAATATTTATACCCAGCTGGACACCTACCCTTTACCCCGCATATCAGAAATGGTCAACCAGATTGCGCAATACCGTGTCTTCTCGACTATCGACCCCAAATCCGCGTATCACCAGCTCCCCATTAGAATGGAGGAACGCCCATACACCGCCTTTGAGGCGAACGGGCGCCTCTACCATTTTCTCAGAGTGCCCTTCAGAGTAACAAATGGGGTCTCGGTCTTCCAATGTGAGATGGACCGCATGGTTGACGAGAATAAACTACAAGCTACCTACCCCTATCTGGGCAATGTCACTATCTGCGGGCACAACCAGCAAGACCACGATCTAAATCTTGCGAGATTTTTAAAAACTGCCCTCAAGCTGAATCTAACCTACAACGAAGACAGTCTCCAGTCTGGAAGGAGAGAGGTAAAAAGTAATCCAAGTGTGACGTCACCAGAAAGCGGGTAAGTGATTGGTTGGTAAGTATTTCTCCCTTTTAAGCTTAAATCTCTTTGGTTTATAGTTTCTAAGGTGTGATAGTCACCATCTAGAATCGGGGCAGAGGATATTTAAGAATAATATTAATAAATTTAATTAATTACATAGAATGGGAGATCAGGCGATGTGTTGCTGCTGCAATATGTGGGAGCTGGTGAATACCATTGATGCTCACGGTGATCACATTTGCAGTAAGTGTTGGCTGCTCGAGGAATTCCGGCTCCGTGTTCAAGAGCTGGAGTCCGAGCTTCAAATACTGAGACACATCAGGGAGGGGGAGAGTTACCTGGACTCTGTGTATCACGAGGTAGCCACACCAATTAGATTAATTAATGCAGATGTAGTCCGTGGCCAGGGTCAGGATGGTGTGACTAGAAGTGAGGCCGGTACGGGGATCCAGGAGGTAGTGTTGGAGGAGCCGCAGCCCCTGCACTTGTCCAACATTTTCGAGGCTCTTACTCCCTGTGGGGACAGGAGCAGGGACTGCAGGGAGGATGAGCAACCTGGCCACAGCACCGTGGAGCAGGGGGCCATTCAAGTGGGGGGAGTTAAAAGAAATGTTGTAGTGGTAGGGGATAGTATCGTTAGGGGGATAGATAGAGTTCTTTGCAGCCGAGAGCGAGAGTCCCGTAGGCTGTGTTGCCTACCCGGTGCCAGGGTTAAGGACATCACCTCTGGGCTGGAGAGAAACTTGGAGTGGGAGGGGGAGGATCCAGTTGTCGTGGTCCATGTTGGTACCAACGACATAGATAGGACAAGGAAGGAGGTTCTGCTGAGGGAGTTTGAGCAGCTAGGGGCCAAATTAAAAAGCAGAACCACAAGGGTAATAACCTGAGCCACGAGCGAATTTGGCTCAGACAAATAAAATTAGAGAGTTAAATGCGTGGCTCAAAGACTGGTGTGGGAGAAATGGGTTTTGCTTCCTGGGACACTGGCACCAGTACTGGGGCAGGAGGGAGCTGTTCCGTCGGGACGGGCTTCACTTGGCCAGTGCTGGGGCTAGAGTCCTGGCGGATCATATAACTAGGGCTGTAGAGAGGGCTTTAAACTAACTAGTGGGGGGGGGGGGGTTCCTAGAGAGCAAATAATAAAAATGACAACAGAGAAGGTCATAGACTTAGGTAGCAGTGGGGAAATTAAAAACCAGAGCGTGTCAGGAAGGGGCAGAAGGTATGGAGTAAAAGGTAAAGTAATAAAAAGGGCAAAAGCAGGAACTAAGTGTCACAAAACATCTTTGAAAGTTCTCTATCTGAATGCACGTAGCATTCATAACAAAATAGACGAGTTAATGGCACAAATAACTACATATGGGTATGATCTTGTGGCCATTACAGAAACATGGCTGCAGGGTGACAATGCCTGGGAATTAAACATACCAGGTTATTTAACGATCAGGAAGGACAGGCAGGAAGGAAGGGGAGGTGGGGTGGCTATGTTAATAAAGGAAGGAATCACTGTAATACAGAGAAATGATATTGGGTCAAAAGATCTGGATAATGAAACAGTTTGGGTGGAGGTAAGGAATAATAAGGGGAAAAAAACACTAGTGGGCGTAGTCTATAGGCCGCCGAACAGTGGCAACTCTGTTGGACGGAGTATCAATCAGGAAATAGTTGAGGCTTGTAATAAGGGAACATCTATAATTATAGGGGATTTTAACTATCATATTAATTGGACAAATCAAATTGGGCAGGGCTGCCTTGAGGATGAGTTCATTGAGTGTATTAGGGATGGGTTTCTTGAGCAGTATGTAACTGAACCGACCAGGGGGCAAGCAACCTTAGATCTGGTCCTGTGTAACGAGACGGGATTAATTAAAAATGACCTAGTAAAGGATCCCCTTGGAATGAGTGACCATAACATGGTTGAATTCCATATTCAATTAGAGGGTGAGAAGGTTGGATCTCAAACAAGCGTGCTAAGCTTGAATAAAGGAGACTATGAATGTATGAGAGCGGAATTGAGTAGAGTGGATTGGGAAAATAGATTAAAGGGTAAGACGATACATGATCAGTGGTGTACATTTAAGGAGTTATTTTACAACTTCCAAAAAAAATATATTCCACTGAGAAGAAAAGGGTGTAAAAGAAAAGACAGCCATCCATGGCTAAGTAAAGAAATTAAGGATAGTATTCGACTAAAAACAAGGGCATATAAGGTAGCCAAATCTAGTGGGAGGATAGAGGATTGGGAAAATTTTAAAAGACAGCAAAAAATAACAAAAAGATTGATTAAGAAAGGGAAGATAGATTATGAAAGGAAATTAGCAAAAAATATAAAAACAGATAGTAAGAGTTTTTATAGTTATATAAAAAGAAAAAGGGTGGCTAAAGTAAATGTTGGTCCCTTAGAGGATGAGACCAGGAAATTAATGGTGGGAAATATGGAGATGGCAAAAACACTGAATGAATATTTTACATCAGTCTTTACAGTAGAAGACACTAAGAATATCCCAACACTGGACAAACAGGGGGCTAAAGGGGGGGAGGAGCTAAACACGATCAAAATCACCACGGAAGTGGTACTTGGTAAAATAATGGGACTCAAGGCGGATAAATCACCTGGACCTGATGGCTTACATCCTAGGGTCTTGAGGGAAGTGGCGGTAGGGATTGTGGATGCATTGGTAATAATTTTCCAAAACTCCCTGGACTCAGCAAAGGTCCCGGCAGACTGGAAAACTGCAAATGTAACACCTTTATTTAAAAAGGGCAGTAGACAGAAGGCTGGAAACTATAGACCGGTTAGCCTAACATCTGTGGTAGGTAAAATTTTGGAGTCCATTATTAAGGTAGACAGTAACAGGACATTTGGATAATCATAATTTAATAGGACAAAGTCAGCATGGTTTTATGAAGGGGAAGTCATGTTTGACAAATTTGCTGGAGTTCTTTGAGGAAGTAATGTATAGGGTGGATAAAGGGGAACCAGTGGACGTAGTGTATTTAGACTTCCAAAAGGCATTTGACAAGGTGCCACACAAAAGATTATTGCTTAAGATAAAAAATCACGGGATTGGGGGTAATATTCTGGCATGGATAGAGGATTGGCTATCTAACAGAAGGCAGAGAGTTGGGATAAATGGTTCATTCTCAGACTGGCAATCAGTAACTAGTGGTGTTCCGCAGGGGTCAGTGCTGGGTCCCCAACTCTTTACAATCTATATTAACGATTTGGAGGAGGGGACCGAGTGTAACATATCAAAGTTTGCAGATGATACTAAGATGGGAGGGAAAGTAGTGAGTGAGGTAGACATAAAAAACCTGCAAGGGGACATAGACAGGCTAAGTAAGCGGGCAGAGATTTGGCAGATGGAATACAATACTGGAAAGTGTGAGGTTATGCACTTTGGCAGGAAAAATAGTAGAGCAAGTTATTATCTTAATGGCAAGAAACTGGAAAGTATTGAAGTACAAAGGGATCTGGGGGTCCTGGTGCACGAAACTCAAAAGGTTAGTATGCAGGTGCAGCAAGTGATTAAGAAGGCCAATGGAATGTTGGCTTTCATTGCTAGGGGGATAGAATATAAAAATAGGGAGGTATTGCTTCAGTTGTACAAGGTATTGGTGAGACCGCACCTGGAATACTGCGTACAGTTTTGGTGTCCATACTTAAGAAAGGACATACTTGCTCTCAAGTCAGTACAAAGAAGGTTCACTCGGTTAATCCCGGGGATGAGGGGATGGACATATGAGGAGAGGTTGAGTAGATTGGGACTCTACTCATTGGAGTTCAGAAGAATGAGAGGCGATCTTATTGAAACATATAAGATTGTGAAGGGGTTGGATCGGGTGGATGCGGGGAAGATGTTCCCGATGATGGGTGAAACTAGAACTAGGGGGCATCATCTTAGAATAAGGGGCTGCTCTTTCAAAACTGAGATGAGGAGGAACTACTTCACTCAGAGGGTGGTAGGTCCATGGAATATGCTGCCCCAAAAAGCTGTAGAAGCTACATCATTACATAAATTTAAAACAGAAATAGACAGTTTCCTAGAAGTAAAGGGAATTAAAGGTTACGGGGAGCGGGCAGGAAATTGGACATGAGTCTAGGTTCGGATCGGTCATGGCCCTGTGGGTAGCGGAGCGGGCCCAGGGGCCGTGTAGCCTGATCCTGCTCCTAATTCGTGTGTCTAATTCTGTTAGATTCAGGAGATGGTTCTGGGATAGTGGATTGGCGGTTAGGATCAGATCAGCCATGATCTTATTGAATGGCGGAGCAGGCTCGAGGGGCCGATTGGCCTACTCCTGCTCCTATTTCTTATGTTCTTATGTTCTTAAATGTGTCTTCAACACAACCCGTCTCTGTATCGTCGGCTGTGTGGTGGAAGATGGGGTAATTGGACCGGACCCTGACCGATTACGCCCCCTAAAGGAACTGCCCCTGCCACACAATCCCAAAGCTTTAAAAAGGTGCCTGGGATTTTTTTCGTATTATGCCCAATGGGTGCCCAATTACTCTGATAAAGCCCGGCGCCTCATTAAATCGACATCCTTCCCACTATCAGCTGAAGCTCGGGAGCCTTTCACCAGTATTAAACAGGACATTGAAAGGGCTGCAGTGTGTGCAGTGGACGAATGCATTCCCTTTCAAGTCGAAAGCGATGCGTCAGACTTTGCCTTAGCTGCGACCCTCAATCAGGCTGGGAGACCTGTGGCCTTCTTCTCCCGAACCCTTCAGGGACCTGAAATCAGGCACTTTTCTGTCAAGAAGGAGGCACAGGCTATAGTGGAGGCAGTGCGGCACTGGAGACACTACCTAGCCGGCAAACGTTTCACACTGCTCACCGACCAGCGGTCGGTGGCTTTCATGTTTAATAACAAACAAAGGGGGAAAATCAAGAATGACAAAATACTCAGGTGGAGGATCGAACTATCCACGTTCGACTATGATATTATGTACAGGCCGGGAGCCCTTAATGAACCCCCAGACGCCCTATCATGGGGAATGTGTGCCAGCATTCATACGGACAAATTACAGGGTCTCCACAACGACCTCTGTCACCCAGGGGTCACCCGACTATACCAATTTATAAAGTCCCGCAATCTGCCCCACTCCATCGAGGAGGTCAGGGCAATGACCAGAGCCTGCCGCATCTGTGCGGAATGCAAGCCTCGTTTCTACAGGCCTGACCGTGCACACCTTATCAAAGCCACACGGCCATTCGAACGCCTAAGTCTGGACTTCAAGGGACCCCTTCCCTCTGCCGACCGTAACGTATACTTCCTCAATATCATTGATGAATATTCCCGCTTCCCCTTCGCCATTCCCTGCCCAGACATGACCAGTGCCACGGTCATCAAGTGTCTCTGTAATCTATTCTGCATGTTTGGCATGCCGAACTACATACACAGCAATAGGGGGACGTCATTCATGAGTGACGAACTGCGCCAGTTCTTGCTCTCGAAGGGGATAACCACTAGCAGAACCACTAGCTACAACCCCCGGGGTAATGGGCAAGTGGAAAGGGAGAATGCTACTGTTTGGAAGGCTGTCACGTTAGCCTTAAAGTCAAAAGGCCTTCCGACCTCCCGCTGGCAGGAAGTCCTCCCAGATGTGCTCCACTCCATAAGGTCTCTGTTATGTACTGCCACTAACGCTACCCCTCACGAAAAGATGTTCGTTTTCCCCCGGAAATCCACCTCGGGCATATCTCTACCCGCGTGGCTGACGTCTCCGGGGACAGTACTATTGCGGAAGCACGTGAGAGGCCACAAAACGGACCCCCTTGTGGAAAAGGTACAGCTCCTCCATGCAAACCCTCAGTACGCCTATATCGAATATTCTGACGGGCGAGAGGACACTGTTTCCATAAAAGACCTCGCTCCCTCGGGGAGCGGAGAGAACGATGGGAGACTACCCGATGAAGACCTACACTACAAAGAGACAGGACGCCCAGAGGTATCAATACCCAACTTTAACCTGGAGGACACCGCAGATAACCTGGAAGACACTGCGGAGGCCCGGACAGCGGAGGAACCAGAATCCACTCCCCTAGAGGCACCCCAACTGGCTTTGCGCCGATCACTGAGAACTGCAAAACCTCCTGACAGACTCACTTATACCAACTTTTAAGAAACATCACCCCGATGGACTAAATCTATAGAAGGGGTGAATGTAATGAAATCTGTTTGTCTTGATCCTGTATTCGTTTTGCACTCATGTATATTACCCTCCCCCACTGTGTATAGTTTCACTTCCTCTTTCCCGACTAACCTGGGAGGTTCCAGGTCTTGGCTCTTGGCTCCGCCCCTGACTTCTCTTACATAAAGATCCCAGGATCTGTATGACTCATTCCTGTGAACCAGTCGGCGTGTTGAGATGTTAGCTCTGATCTTAGTGATTAAAAGCCAACTTGTTTAAGTCTATAACTTCTAGTTTTGTGGTTATTGAAGGCCCATCACACGGGAAGGTGCTGGGTGAATGGGAAGGGGTGCTGGGAGTGGTAGAGGAGTGGACTAGGGTGTCGTGGAGGGAGCAGTCCCTACGGAATGCTGAAAGGGGAGGTGAGGGGAAGATGCGTTTGGTGGTGGGATCACGCTGGATGTGGCAGAAATGGCGGAGGATGATCCGTTGAATGTGGTGTAGGGGGTGGGTGGTGTGGGTTGGCGTGTACACCCAGTCAGTTATGCCTCTGACTGTTTGTGAATAGTTCGAATCGCTCCCACGCCCCTGGGTTCTAGACACCGGACTTAGGTACAGGCGGCGATACAGAAAAAACTCGAGTAGACAGGTGGTTTGGATGTGAGAAAACCAAGATTTTATTGAAATAGAAAATTAACACAAACTTATGAAAAGTTACTAGTATATAATTACAGGCAAATACAAAATATACTTATACAGGGAATGGGGAACACACGGCACATCGAGGGAAAACAACTATCTTAACAATCCCCTTATCCTTATCCCACCCCTTATACCTAACTAGATTAAGCTATGAAGGGCCAGAATTCATGCTCACCAATCAAAGGTTTGCTGAATTCAAACAACGGTGGGGCTTGGGGTTCGCTCTTTGTGCTCTCTGGGACCTGCTGTCGTCACGTGGTCTTGGGGCGCTGCAAGGGCGTCGTCCAGGTACAAGTACCCCAAAGTTAAAGTCTCTGCTTGGGTACTTTACCTCACAGGGATGATGGTTCCTCTTCCTCGGGCGGCAGTTGGAGTTTGCATGAAGATAGTCGCAGGTCAGCTGGACTGAAGGCCCGATTATTCGAAGCTTTTCTTCAATCATCTTTCTATTCGTCTTCTTCACCACCTCGCCTCATCTCGTCTCGCCTCGCCTGGCCTGGTTTGTCCGTGTCCGCCTGGTGCAATGCCGGGCGTTCCTGATGGGATGGGAAAGGCACGGGCAGTGGCCAGGCGGTAAGCGCGGGATGAGGGAAGAGCAGCAGCCACGAGGGCGAGGGGCTGGAGCCAAGAGCAAGAGCAGAGAGGAGAGCGTCGGTTGCTAGTGGGCTTACAATTATACTCCTTCAGATGGCTCTTATCTGCGCGCCAAATCAGGTTAGTTCATTGTCCCAATCTTGGCGGGCTAGTTAAATAATTGTAGCAATCTAAACTAACTGTTTTTAGATGGCCGGTGATCGCACCTACTGGCCTGATTATCGAGCTGTTTTGTTAGTGCAGCTTAACGGCCTGCCCAGCTTCGATGGCTTCCTTAAGCTGTTTCCGATTATTTATGCAAACAACTTGATGGCCTCAAGTATAGGCCTAACTGGTTTTGGTCTGTCTGCGATTTGGCTTAATGCATAATTCAGAGTCCTGCTGTCTGCTTTTCAAAATACAAAAGTCTTTCTTCACAGAAACTGCAGCTTAGGTTTCGATTTCCCCAAAAGCTGCTTGTGCCACAGAGTCTGTTGTGTATGTACCTTTAAGGGAATAACTGGTCTCAGACTGCAGTACCGGCAGTGACCACCCCTGTATAAAAGGCCCTAGCAGGTTTCTGTAGTTTCAGTTTCCAGGTTGTCTCCATTCAGTAAAGACTTGTTATAATCAACTCCTGCAGTCCGTGTCTCAATTATACACAGACATAATACTGGCGACGAGTAAGAAACGAACTTACCTGCAACTCGGCAGCACCTCAGACGACGTTATTGAAGGTCGAAGCCAGAAGAAAGAAAAAAAAAATAATCCAAAGGAACTCGAGAAACGGGCGTCGACCGCGGGCAACCGCCCTCCAAATCATCGAATTGAAAAGTTGCAGGAGAGACTGCCGAGAGCCAGGCTTGGTTCTCCAGTCTGTGGTTTCCCAGCTAATCGGGCTGGTGGCAGGTAGTGCACTGATCCTTCCTGGGCTGCGGCGGGCTAGAGCTCGATCGGGTGGCTCTGCAACGGGGCCGGGCAGCGAGTCGGGAAGCAAAGAGAGAGAGAGAGGGTGGAGCGCACAGGCCGCGGCCGGTGCTTCGAAGCCGGGCAGCGTTCGGACCTAAGAAGAGGGAGGGAAGTGTCCCAGAGGGTCCGCTCCACGACGGGAACAGTTCTTCAATTAACAGAGCAAATATTGAAGCGCGATAGAAAAATAAAAATACCGCGGAGAACAGCGTTGGCAGCAGCGGCAGCGGCGGGAAAGCGCGGGAGGTGCCATCTTAACTCGGCGGGGAAGAAGGAAAAGCACGGGAGGCGCCATTTTGATCCATCGGGGATGAAGGAAAAGCGCGGGAGGCGCCATCTTAGATTTTCAAGATGCCAAAGACTGGCGATATCACTGCCTTCGATAATGCAATAGAAGACTGGACCACGTATGTGGAAAGAGTCGAGGTATATTGCGAGACAAACGAAATAGCCGATGAGAAAAAGGCATCGGTATTGCTAAATTTAATGGGCGCAAGAACGTACGGCCTATTGCGGGACCTGATTACTCCAGCCAAACCGAAGGTGAAGAGTTTTAACGAAATTGTTGCTATCCTACAGGAACACCTAAATCCTACACCGCTGCTGATAGCAGAAAGATTTAAATTCCACAGGAGAAATCAGCATAAAAATGAGAGCAATGCTGATTACCTTACGGAACTACGCAAGCTATCAAAGCACTGCCAGTTCGGAGCAGGACTGGCAGATACCTTACAGGACAAATTTGTCCGTGGACTCCTGAGTGAAGGAACCCAGAAGAGGCTACTCTCAGAGAAAGAGCTGACGCTAGATAAGGCTTTCAGCGTGGCAGTATCGTACGAAGCAGCAGCAAGGGGAGCTGCGGAAATACAACAAAAGCCACAGGAATATGGCACCCACGAAATGACACGGGGATTTGCAAAATGTTATCGCTGCGGCAGAACAAACCATGACCAGAAGGACTGCTGGTCCAAGGACAAAATATGCAGGCAATGCGGAAAGATGGGACACATTGCACAAGTTTGCAGGTCTGGGAAGAAGACCAACGACAACAAAAAGGCTACTAAGGAACCATACAGGAAAGTACAAAAGATGACGGACAGTAGTTCCGAAGACCAGATGAGCGATAGTGAATCCGGGAACAAGAGACTAAGCTGTCTCAAACTGCACAACGTAATCGCAAAAGAGGATCACCGAACCATTTGGGTCACCCTCATGATAGCATGGTCCCATGTCAAAATGGAATTGGATACAGGATCAGCTCTAACCGTCATGAATCGACGAGACTACGAGCGGCTATTCTCACACATACCCTTGAGAGAGACATCCATTGTCTTGAGGACGTATACGGGGCAAAAAGTATACCCCAGAGGAAAAATAAGGGTGCCTGTCGAATACAACGGCAACAAAATACAGAAATTGTATCTCTATATTCTGCAAGATGGTGGACCACCGTTATTGGGACGTGAATGGATCAGAAAGATAAGTTTAGACTGACACTCCATTCAGGCACTGACGGTGGCTGGTAAAAAGGATGACGACGTCACTCCTGGACGATTGTCAACAATCTTAGCTGACGGCAAAAAGGTATTTCAACAAGAACTGGGCACTCTTAAAGGCGTAACCGCCTCGATAAAAATAGAGGAGAATGCAATTCCCAAGTTTTTCAAAGCAAGACCGGTACCATATGCAATTCGCCCAGCCGTCGAGGCAGAGCTGGAGAATCTGGAGAATGCAGGCGTGTTATCTAAGGTAGACTGGAGCGAGTGGGCGACACCCATCGTTCCTGTCATGAAGAAAACGTTAAACAATAAGTCTGAGGAGCCAAGGAAGGTTCGCATCTGTGGGGACTTCAAGGTGACGGTGAACCCAGTCCTTCACACAGTACAATATCCTCTTCCAAGGATAGAAGATATCTTCGCCTCACTATCTGGAGGGAAGCGTTTTACAAAAATTGACCTAGCACAAGCATATTTGCAGATGGAGGTTGAAGAATCCTCTAGGAAGTATCTCACGATAAACACTCACAAAGGTCTTTACCAGTATAATCGACTGGTATTCGGAGTAGCATCAGCTCCGGCGATATGGCAAAGAGCGATGGAACAAGTCCTGCAAGGGATTCCGGGGACTCAGTGTTACTTGGATCTGTGGTCGAGGTCAGCAGAGAGTGCTCTGGGTTTGGGTAAGTGTGAGTTAGGGTAAGTGGGGTGTTAGGTCCTCTTTTCAATCTTTATCTCTGTGGGTTGTAGTTAATAAGGCCTTTCTGGTGCAGAGTGACTGTTGGTAAACCATTTAACTGGTGTAATTAGAGGGATTGATTTAATTTAAATCCAATAAATTAAAGGGGATACTAGCATCTATAATTGGGCAGAGGGTGTCCATAACTAACAATAAAAAATTTAATTAATTACATAGAATGGAGCAGGTGATGTGTTACTGTTGCGAGATGTGGGAGCCGGTGAACCCCATTGAGGCTCACGGTGATTACGTCTGTGACAAGTTTCTGCTGCTACAGGAACTCCAGCTCCGTGTTGATGAGCTGGAGTATGAGCTTCAGACACTGCGACACATCAGGGAGGGGGAGAAGTTCCTGGAATCTGTGTTTCAGGAGATGGTCACACCTATGAAGTTAATTAATTCAGATGTAGCCCATGGTCAGGGACAGGACGGTGTGACTACGAGTGAGGCAGGTACGGGGATCCAGGAGGTAGTGTTGGAGGAGCCGCAGCCCTTGCTCTTGTCCAACAGGTTCGAGGTTCTTACTCCCTGTGGGGACAGGAGCAGGGACTGCAGGGAGGATGAGCAACCTGGCCACAGCACCGTGGAACGGGGGGCCATTCAAGAGGGGGGAGTAAATAGAAATGTTGTAGTGGTAGGGGATAGTATTATTAGGGGGATAGATAGAGTTCTCTGCAGCCAAGAGCGAGGGTCCCGTAGGCTGTGTTGCCTACCCGGTGCCAGGGTTAAGGACATCTCCTCTGGGCTGGAAAGAAACTTGCAGTGGGAGGGGGTGGATCCAGTTGTCGTGGTCCATGTTGGTACAAACGAAATAGATAGGACTAGGAAGCCGGTTCTGTTGAAGGAGTATGAGCAGCTAGGGGTCAAATTAAAAGACAGAACCTCAAGGGTAATAATCTCTGGATTATTACCTGAGCCACGAGCGAATTTGGCTAGGACAAATAAAATTAGAGAGTTAAATGCGTGGCTCAAAGACTGGTGTGGGAGAAATGGGTTTTGCTTCCTGGGACACTGGCACCAGTACTGGGGCAGGAGGGAGCTGTTCCGTTGGGACGGGCTTCACTTGGCCAGTGCTGGGGCTAGAGTCCTGGCAGATCATATAACTAGGGCTGTAGAGAGGGCTTTAAACTAACTAGTGGGGGGGAGGTTCCTAGAGAGCAAATAATAAAAATGACAACAGAGAAGGTCATAGACTTAGGTAGCAGTGGGGAAATTAAAAACCAGAGCATGTCAGGAAGGGGCAGAAGGTATGGAGTAAAAGGTAAAGTAATAAAAAGGGCAAAAGCAGAAACTAAGTGTCACAAAACATATTTGAAAGTTCTCTATCTGAATGCACGTAGCATTCGTAACAAAATAGATGAGTTAATGGCACAAATAACTACATATGGGTATGATCTTGTGGCCATTACAGAAACATGGCTGCAGGGTGACAATGCCTGGGAATTAAACATACCAGGTTATTTAACGATCAGGAAGGACAGGCAGGAAGGAAGGGGAGGTGGGGTGGCTATGTTAATAAAGGAAGGAATCACTGTAATACAGAGAAATGATATTGGGTCAAAAGATCAGGATAATGAAACAGTTTGGGTGGAGATAAGGAATAATAAGGGGGAAAAAACACTAGTGGGCGTAGTCTATAGGCCTCCGAACAGTTGCAACTCTGTTGGACGGAGTATCAATCAGGAAATAGTTGAGGCTTGTAATAAGGGAACATCTATAATTATGGGGGATTTTAACTCATATTAATTGGACAAATCAAATTGGGCAGGGCTGCCTTGAGGATGAGTTCATTGAGTGTATTAGGGATGGGTTTCTTGAGCAGTATGTAACTGAACCGACCAGGGGGCAAGCAACCTTAGATCTGGTCCTGTGTAACGAGACAGGATTAATTAAAAATGTCCTAGTAAAGGATCCCCTTGGAATGAGTGACCATAACATGGTTGAATTCCATATTCAATTAGAGGGTGAGAAGGTTGGATCTCAAACAAGCGTGCTAAGCTTGAATAAAGGAGATTATGAAGGTATGAGAGCGGAATTGAGTAGAGTGGATTGGGAAAATAGATTAATGGGTAAGACGATACATGATCAGTGGTGTACATTTAAGGAGTTATTTTACAACTTCCAAAAAATATAGGCCTAGAAATTCAGTTGGTTGCGCCAGCCAGTAGCGCCTTAGGAGGAGTAGATGTCGGGCGCTAGGCGGCTAGCGGCCGGGCGCAGCGCGATCTGCGCCTCTCCCCAACTTCACTCACGATTTAGCGGTGGCGCAAAGTCTTTGCGCACGCTCAGCTGCACGTGCAGATCCTAACGTCATTCCTCGTGCAACACCCTTTGTGCGCCCCAAACCGGAAATTCAGTCGCGACGCCCTCTTGTGCGCCTGGCGCCCCTAGCGACTGGTAGAGTGGAACGGTGCTCAGTCGATGTGGGGCGCGGGGGGCGCAAATTAAAGGGCACTCCTCCTGCACTAGAAAAGGCTGCCATTTCGCAGCACTCCTTCTTGAGAGACAGATCTTTGCAGAGAGACCAAGGTAGAGAGGTTTCTGCTTTGGCTCAACACTCGGACAGGTACTTGTGGCTTCAGGCCACAGCTTTCCACTTGTCTTTGCCTTCATTGACATATCATTGTTTGCTAACATATAATGGGGGCTGCAATGGGTGCAAACGCTGGCCTTCTCCATTGCATCCAAAGGGCTCACAGACGCCGTGAGAGAGTGGCAGTCCTGGCTAGACGGAGAGGGGGCAACAGGCGTCGGGAACGGAGGCCTTACCCACCCAGGGTATACCGCCAGCAGTTCTCCTATCTCAACATGTCTGATGAGCAGTGTGTTCGGAGGCTGCGATTCCGAAGGGAGGTGGTCACAGAGGTCTGCCACCTGCTTGGTGGTGATCTGCAGCCACATCTGAGGAGCAGGACGTCTCTGTCGGTGGCAGTGAAGGTGACGGTGGCTCTCAACTTCTATGCCACCGGCTCCTTCCAATCCGCTACTGGAGACATTTCCAACATCTCCCAGTTCGCCGTGCATTGCTGCATCCGCCAGGTGACCAATGCCCTTTTCAAAAGGAGACATCAGTTCATCTCCTTCTCCATGGCCCTTGCCAAGCAGCAACAGCGTGCAATGGGCTTTGCTGCATTCGCGGGCTTCCCCATGGTGCAGGGCACCATTGACTGCACGCATGTGGCTTTGCGGGCACCTCTGGAGAATTCCGAGGATTACCGCAACCGGAAGGGCTACCATTCGCTCAATGTCCAGCTGGTGTGTGACCACAGGCAGCTCATCCTAGCTGTCAATGCCCGCTTTCCAGGCAGCAGCCACGATGCCTTCATCCTGCGCCAGACTTCTGTGGCAGACATGTTCCAGGCCCAGCCTCACCCACGAGGATGGCTTATCGGGGACAAAGGCTATCCTTTGTGTACCTGGCTGATGACCCCGCTCCGTGCGCCCAGCACCCCTGCTGAAGAGGGATAAAACGAGAGCCATCAAGTGACCAGGAACATCATTGAGCAAACAATCGGCATCCTGAAGCAACCGTTCCGCTGTCTGGATCGTTCCGGTGGAGCCCTACAATATTCGCCGGAGTGAGTCTCCCATTTCGTGGTCGTGTGCTGCATGCTGCACAACCTGGCTATCCGCAGGACTCAGCCACTGCCACCAGAGATTGGAGGACCACCTGAGGAGGAGGAGGAGGAGGAGGAGGAGGACCAGCACAGGAGGGAGGCAGAAAGTGCAAGGGCCGCCCGTCGCCGGCTTATTGAACGTCGGTTCTAGGCCCCCTCTCAGGGAATGGCTTGTGCCAATGTCAGCAGATGAATGTAGCCGCTCCAGAAGCCCTCAGCCGTGCAGGGCAACCAGGACTTGCCAAAAAAAACATGCACAGTGCAATTTAAGAACATTAATTTATTGCAAACCTCTGCCCTTCCCACATTACAACCTCATGTGGAGAAGCCCCCTCCAAAAACACAAAACTAACAGTCACAGCCTTACAAAAACAAAGAAAGACACCAGTCTCGGCCTTACAAAAACAAAGAAAGACACCAGTCTCGGCCTTACAAAAACAAAGAAAGACACCAGTCTCGGCCTTACAAAAACCACAAAGCATTTGTGCAGACCTTCTACTTTTTGCCCTGCGAGGGCGATGCCTTTCGCATCCTTGCCTGGCCCCTGCCCGCCCTGCAGCTCCTCCTCAATGGGAGCCCAGTGGCTGCAGCAAGGCTGGGGGAAGGCTGCTGAGGGTCAGATGGCGAGACGGCAGATGCCCTTGGGGGTCGGCCTGCACCAGCTCTAGCCCTGGAGGGGCCGGCTGCTGACTGCTCCAACTCTGCTTGGGCGGCAGCAGTCTGTCCAGCGGCTCGTGGCAGCTGCAATGGCGGAGTGGCAGTGTCGGCTGCAGGAATGGTGCCAACCTGACAGATCGCAGGTGCTCCCTGGTCGCCTGATACATTGGCACTCGCACGGGCCAGCACTGCAGCATGCGCAGCAAACAGCTGAAGAACAGACTGCTGGGCTGCTGCTGCGCGGCGAGTGCCCTGGCGATGCCTGGCTGATCCAGCGAGGGTGGCAGCAGTTAGTGCCCGTGTGGCCCTGGTCTGTGTCCGCATGACAACAGCCAGTGAATGGACGGCACGACTGAGCACTTGGCTCGAAGCCGCCTGTGCTGCCGCGAAGTCCTGCAGACTCCTGGCCTGTGCTGCACTGAATTGATCCAGACTCCTGGCCTGTGCTGCTCCAAATTGCTGCACACTCCCTGACAAAGACTCAATGGAGTCAGGCATCCTTGCCACTGCAGCCATGAGCTCATTGTGCCTGCGCTCAGCCTGGACGGCCATTTCCTCCAGGAGCCGCACCTCCTCTGCGCTCACCGTCGCAGGACTGGAGGCCGCACTCACCCTCTGGGGAGAAGTCCGCCGAGCTTCCCCGCCCCTCCCGCGTTGCTGCAGCCCGCTGGGCCCCGGAGCTTCACTCTCCTCCGACCCTTCCCCCGGCTCCCCTCCAGGGAAGACGTGTCCCCTTCATCGCCATGGGCTGGCGCGGCTGAGGGTGGCACTGATGGGCCGGCTTCCTCTTCCTCCTCCTCGAATTCGGAAGCGCTGACAGTGGCAGTTTGAGAGCCCGCCTCCTCACCTGGCGATTCACCATCTGAAAGCAGGAAGGCACAAGAGTAGCTTTAGAGTGAGGACAGGGCGGCAGCGAGGGAGGCATGAGTGCTGCCATTCACTGCATTGGTCGGACAGTGGCAAAGGATGCTGATCTGAGGCGCAAGTGGAACGAGAGAGGTCAAAAAGGTAATGCCCTTACCATTGGTGCCCAGAACAGGGTCGGCATCTCCACTGGCGACGGGGCCAATCAGCCAGCCTGCCATAATGCGCTCCACACGCTGGTCGAGGTCGGAGAGCTCTTTGACGTCAGGGCGGCCTCCCCCGGTCTCACTTTGTTTCCGCCGGTTGTGCGCCACCTTGGCCTGCAAGAGAAAGGACAGCCTCTAAGTACAGTGTCAAGCCCTGATCTTGCCTGCACTGCCTCCCATGGTGGAATAGCCCTGACAGAGTCAAGCCTTGATCTTGTCTGCACTGCCTCCCATGGTCGAATAGCCCGTACAGTGTGTAAAGTGCTGAATGTGCAAGTGATTTTCATGACAGTCCCATAGCTGCTGGATGAGGGCTGGCCATTAGGGCTTTCAGGTCCCTTTGCCCATAAAGTGAGGTGCACATGCAGGGATGAGGAGGACACTGGAAAGGGTACTCACCCTGACAACCCGAGTGAGGTCGTTGAACTTTTCCCGGCATTGCACAGGAGTCCTGGCAACCACGCTGTTGGAAGACACCCTGTTTGAGACCTCCCTCCAGGCTTTCCGGTAGGCGCTGGGCAGCGGCCTCCTGCCACCTTCTGGGAACAGAACATGGTGCCTGCGCTCCACTCCGCCAACCAACACCCTCAGGTCACCGTCGCTGAAGCGCTGCGCTCTCTCCCTGGCCTTCTCCATAGCCCTGGGCGTTGCACAGATGAAGCAGAAGTGGTCAGGCCTAGGTTGAGGGCTGCAGTGTGCAGGGCGTGGCAGGCAAATAAATCCACCCTCCCCCTTTAAGAGCTGACCGGCGCCAGAGTGTCTGCCATCAATCAACAACTCGCCGCACCTGCGCTGCGCCCGGCTTCGGGGGTATCGCTCAGCACTGCCGGCTTAGCGCCTAAAGATAGTCGTGCATCGCCTGTTTTAGCGCAGCAGCAACCTCTTGGGGCGATGCGACTGAATATCGGCGAAGGTGGCGAGGCTTTGCGCCGGGCGCAAACTTTAGCGGCCGCCCGACTTTAGCGCGCCAAACGTGGCTATACTGAATTTCTAGGCCATATATTCCACTGAGAAGAAAAGGGTGTAAAAGAAAAGACAGCCATCCGTGGCTAAGTAAAGAAATTAAGGATCGTATTCGACTAAAAACAAGGGCATATAAGGTAGCCAAATCTAGTGGGAGGATAGAGGATTGGGAAAACTTTAAAAGACAGCAAAAGATAACAAAAAGATTAATTAAGAAAGGGAAGATAGATTATGAAAGTAAATTAGCAAAAAATATAAAAACAGATAGTAAGAGTTTTTATAGTTATATAAAAAGAAAAAGGGTGGCTAAAGTAAATGTTGGTCCCTTAGAGGATGAGACCGGGAAATTAATGGTGGGAAATATGGAGATGGCAAAAACACTGAATGAATATTTTGTATCAGTCTTTACAGTAGAGGACACTAAGAATATCCCAACACTGGACAAACAGGGGGCTATAGGGGGGGAGGAGCTAAACACGATCAAAATCACTAAGGAAGTGGTACTCGGTAAAATAATGGGACTCAAGGCGGATAAATCACCTGGACCGGATGGCTTACATCCTAGGGTCTTGAGGGAAGTGGCGGTAGGGATTGTGGATGCATTGGTAATAATTTTCCAAAACTCCCTGGACTCGGCAAAGGTCCCGGCAGACTGGAAAACTGCTAATGTAACACCCTTATTTCAAAAGGGCAGTAGACAGAAGGCTGGAAACTATAGACCGGTTAGCCTAACATCTGTGGTAGGTAAAATTTTGGAGTCCACTATTAAGGAGACAGTAACAGGACATCTAGATAATCATAATTTAATAGGACAAAGTCAGCATGGTTTTATGAAGGGGAAGTCATGTTTGACAAATTTGCTGGAGTTCTTTGAGGAAGTAACATATAGGGTGGATAAAGGGGAACCAGTGGACGTAATGTATTTAGACTTCCAAAAGGCATTTGACAAGGTGCCACACAAAAGATTATTGCTTAAGATAAAAAATCACGGGATTGGGGGTAATATTCTGGCATGGATAGAGGATTGGCTATCTAACAGAAGGCAGAGAGTTGGGATAAATGGTTCATTCTCAGACTGGCAATCAGTAACTAGTGGTGTTCCGCAGGGGTCGGTGCTGGGTCCCCAACTCTTTACAATCTATATTAACAATTTGGAGGAGGGGACCGAGTGTAACATATTAAAGTTTGCAGATGATACTAAGATGGGGGGGAAAGTAGTGAGTGAGGAGGACATAAAAAACCTGCAAGGGGACATAGACAGGCTAAGTAAGTGGGCAGAGATTTGGCAGATGGAATACAATACTGGAAAGTGTGAGGTTATGCACTTTGGCAGGAAAAATCGTAGAGCAAGTTATTATCTTAATGGCAAGAAACTGGAAAGTACTGAAGTACAAAGGGATCTGGGGGTCCTGGTGCACGAAACTCAAAAGGTTAGTATGCAGGTGCAGCAAGTGATTAAGAAGGCCAATGGAATGTTGGCTTTCATTGCTAGGGGGATAGAATATAAAAATAGGGAGGTATTGCTTCAGTTGTACAAGGTATTGGTGAGACCGCACCTGGAATACTGCGTACAGTTTTGGTGTCCATACTTAAGAAAAGACATACTTGCTCTCGAGTCAGTACAAAGAAGGTTCACTCGGTTAATCCCGGGGATGAGGGGATGGACATATGAGGAGAGGTTGAGTAGATTGGGACTCTACTCATTGGAGTTCAGAAGAATGAGAGGCGATCTTATTGAAACATATAAGATTGTGAAGGGGTTGGATCGGGTTGATGCAGGGAGAATGTTCCCGATGATGGGTGAAACTAGAACTAAGGGGCATAGTCTTAGAATAAGGGGCTGCTCTTTCAAAACTGAGAGGAGGAGGAACTACTTCACTCAGAGGGTGGTAGGTCCATGGAATATGCTGCCCCAAAAAGCTGTAGAAGCTACATCATTACATAAATTTAAAACAGAAATAGACAGTTTCCTAGAAGTAAAGGGAATTAAGGGTTACGGGGAGCGGGCAGGAATTTGGACGTGAGTCTAGGTTCGGATCGGTCATGGCCCTGTGGGTAGTGGAGCGGGCCCAGGGGCCGTGTAGCCTGATCCTGCTCCTATTTCGTGTGTCTAATTCTGTTAGATTCAGGAGATGGTTCTGTGATAGTAGATTGGCGGTTAGGATCAGATCAGCCATGATCTTATTGAATGGCGGAGCAGGCTCGAGGGGCCGATTGGCCTACTCCTGCTCCTATTTCTTATGTTCTTATGTTCTTATGACATCCTAGTGACAGGTGAAGATGACAGTGAACACCTTGCCAACCTAGAGCAGGTGCTCACTAGACTTCGTGAACATTGGCTACGAGCCAATCGCCCCAAGTGCGAGTTTTTTAAGAGATGGATATCGTATTGTGGCCACGTGATTGATGAAGAGGGGTTGCATAAGTCCCCTGACAAAATTGAAGCGGTAGTTAAGGCTCCAGCGCCTGAAAATGTGTCGCAACTGAGGTCATTCCTTGGATTGGTGAATTACTACCATAAGTTTTTGCCGAATTTGTCCACAATTCTGCATCCACTGAACGCCCTACTACGAACAGGAGTAGCATGGAAATGGAGTGATGAATGTAAGCGGGCCTTTCAGAAGAGTAAGGACCTAATCACTTCAAGAGAAGTATTGGCTCACTACAACCCATCACTACCGATAAGACTGGCGTGTGATGCGTCTCCCTACGGCATTGGGGCGATACTGTCACATAAATTCCTTGATGGTTCAGAGAGGCCGATAGCTTTTGCGTCACGCTCGTTAACTTCAGCCGAGCGTAACTATGCCCAGATTGACAGAGAGGCCCTCAGCCTGGTGTGGGGGGTGAAGAAGTTGAATCACTAACTGCACGGTCAGAAATTTACTCTACTAACTGATCATCAACCTCTCGTCTCCATTTTCAACCCTCAGAAGGGCGTACCGATAATGACGGCACAACGGCTACAGAGGTGGTCCCTTTTCCTAGGGGCACACCAATATGACATCGAGTACAAAGGAACTAAACAGCATGGGAATGCTGATGGATTGTCGCGCCCACCGTTGCAAGAAGAACTGGCAGTGGATCCAGTGGAGTTATTCCACTCGACTATAGTCGAATGTCTCCCTGTGACGAATGCGAACATAGAAAAGGAAACACGAAATGACCCGACACTCTCCTGGGTCTATGATTTAACGGTGAAGGGATGGCCAGCACATGGTGAACCACTGCTGCCAGCATTCTCGCCGAGAAGAGAACAGCTGTCAGTGTGCAGAGGAACCTTGATGTGTGGATCCAGAGTAGTAATTCCACCCAAATTGAAGGATAGAGTGCTCAATGAGCTTCATGAGGGTCATCTGGGTGGGGTAAAAATGAAAAACTTAGCCAGAGCGTTTGTGTGGTGGCCGGGAATCGATAAAGAAATCGAAGAGATGACCAAGAGCTGTGCAGGATGCCAGAAGGTCCAAAACGCCCCACCACAAGCCCCTCTATATCTATGGGGAGTGGCCCTCATCTCCATGGCAAAGGGTGCACATTGATTTTGCTGGTCCCTTTATGGACTCGATGTTTTTAATTGCGGTGGATGCACATTCAAAGTGGCCAGAGGTAATAAAAATGTCCTCAACCACCACAGAAAAAACTATCACAGTCTTACGAACCATATTTGCCAAGAATGGGCTGCCTGAACAGATTTGCTCTGACAATGGACCACAGTTTGTGTCTGAAGAGTTCGGAGGTTCTTAAAGAACAATGGTGTTAAGCATTACACATCCGCCCCATATCATCCAGCCACTAATGGATTGGCCGAGAGGTTTGTTCAAACATTCAAGAAGGCTATCAAGGCAATGTGTAATGAAGATATACCCCTACAACACAAGATGGATAACTTCTTGTTTGCCTACCGGAATGCGACACATGCGGTTACCAACCAAACTCCAGCCATGATGTTCTTCAATCGAAGACTACGATGCCACTTGGATTTGGTTAAGCCAAACGTCAGAAGAGATGTGGAGAACAGGCAGTTTCAGAATATGAATGAAAGGCCGACCAGGAGTTTTAAGATAGGTCAACCAGTTTTGGCCCGGGACTACCGCACAGAGAAATGGCAGCCAGGAACGATCTGTACACGGCAAGGACCTCTAATGTATACCGTGGACGTTGGAGAGAGCATTGTAAGACGCCATGCTGACCAGATTCTAGAGTCACTGGAAAACGTCAACTCCACACCACGATTCTGATACACCTGGCGATGAAACCGAAGTACCAATTGCATCTACCGCAGAATCGGTGATATTGGAAGCAGATGAACCAAACAGCGACATTGATCCCGACTCAACCTTGCCAGAAGAACCTGATATCCCAAAGAGGCGTTATCCAGACAGAATCAGGAAGCCTCCTCAAAGACTGAACTTATAATTGCTTAACTTCAACCAATGTATCTAGCAACCGTAATTGTAATTGTAATTAGTTATTATTTAGTTGTTAAATGAATGTTATGTACTGTTTATCTAAAAGGGGAGGAATTGTTGTGTATGTACCTTTAAGAGAATAACTGGTCTCAGACTGCAGTACCGGCAGTGACCACCCCTGTATAAAAGGCCCTAGCAGGCTTCTGTAGTTTCAGTATCCAGGTTGTCTCCATTCAGTAAAGACTTGTTATAATCAACTCCTGTAGTCCGTGTCTCAATTATACACGTACATAATAGAGTCGAAGCTTTTAAAATCTTGCAGGCTTTTGGTCACGAGGTTGCGGATGCCATCTTTGGGTACCTTTTTTTTTAAATGTCCATTGCAGGGTCCCTTTTATTAATAACTAGCTGGGGGTGCCCGCGGTGCCGAGGCTTTTTCGAGGGCATGTTGTTGTTGGAAGAGAGAGAGAGAGCGACTGGTGGGGGGGTGGGGGGGCGGAAGAGAGAGAGAGAGCGACTGGGGGGGTGGGGGGGGCGGCAGAGAGAGAGAGCGACTTAGCGGGGGGGAAAGAGAGAGCGCGACTGGGGGGAAGAGAGAGCGCGGCTGGGGGGGAAGAGAGAGAGCGAGTGGGGGGGAAGAGAAGAGAGCGAGTGGGGGGGAAGAGAGAGAGCGAGTGGGGGGAAGAGAGAGAGAGCGAGTGGGGGGGAAGAGAGAGAGAGGGGAGCGAGAGTGGGGGGGGAAGAGAGAGAGCGAGTGGGGGGAAGAGAGAGAGAGAGCGAGTGGGGGGGAAGAGAGAGAGCAAGTGGGGGGGAAGAGAGAGAGCGAGTGGGGGGGAAGAGAGGGAGCGAGTGGGGGGAAGAGAGAGAGCGAGTGGGGGGGAAGAGAGAGAGCGAGTGGGGGAAGAGAGAGAGCGAGTGGGGGGAGAGAGAGAGCGAGTGGGGGGAAGAGAGAGAGCGAGTGGGGGGGGGAAGAGAGAGAGCGAGTGGGGGGGAAGAGAGAGCGACTGGGGGGGTGAAGAGAGAGCGACTGGGGGGGAAGAGAGAGCGACTGGGGGGGAAGAGGAGAGCGACTGGGGGGAAGAGAGAGCGACTGGGGGGGAAGAGAGAGCGACTGGGGGGAAGAGAGAGCGACTGGGGGGGAAGAGAGAGCGACTCGGGGGGATGAGAGAGCGACTGGGGGGGAAGAGAGAGCAACGGGGGGGAAGAGAGAGCGACTGGGGGGGGAAGAGAGAGCGACTGTGGGGGGGGAAGAGAGAGCGACTGGGGGGGGAAGAGAGAGCGACTGGGGGGGGAAGAGAGAGCGACTGGGGGGGAAGAGAGAGCGACTGGGGGGGAGAGAGAGAGCGACTGGGGGGGGAAGAGAGAGCGACTGCGGGGGGAAGAGAGAGCGACTGGGGGGGAAGAGAGAGCGACTGGGGGGGAAGAGAGAGCGACTGGGGGAAAGAGAGAGCGACTGGGGGGGAAGAGAGAGCGACTGGGGGGAAGAAGAGAGCGACTGGGGGGGAAGAGAGCGCAACTGGGGGGGAAGAGAGAGAGCGACTGGGGGGGAGAGAGAGCGACTGGGGGGGAGAGAGAGCGACTGTGGGGGGAGAGAGAGCGACTGTGGGGGGGAGAGAGAGCGACTGTGGGGGGGAGAGAGAGCGACTGTGGGGGGGAGAGAGAGCGACTGTGGCGGGGAGAGAGAGCGACTGTGGGGGGGAAGAGAACTCCCTCCCCCTCTCCCTCACACTCCCCCCCCTCCCTCACACTCCCCCCCCCTACCTCACACTCCCCCCCCTCTCCCTCACACTACCCCCCTCTCCCTCACACTCCCCCCTCCCTCACACTCCCCCCCTCTCCCTCACACTCCCCCCTCTCCCTCACACTCCCC